>NW_012135747.1:3450215-3452097 GCF_000956105.1 Propithecus coquereli | reverse complement strand
TGCCTCAGCCATCTAGGACTTAGAGAACTCTGGAGTTTCTTCCTCCTCTCTCTTATTTATAGATTTTGTTTTACATGATATTCGTCTTCCTGAAAAGCTGAGTGAAATTTGTTTTGTGTAAATCAAATACTATTTCAAATGCATCAAGAGACTTTGTGATAAAGGATCCTTGAAATTCTTTTTGTTTTCTAATCTGAAACATTACCTGCTAATTTATCTTCTGTAAATTAACTTCCATATACCTTGTGTTGTATAATGTAGCACACTTGTATTGTGTAGCCTTCAAGGTTCTATGAGGCAGTCTTTGCCTCAGACTATATAAAATGAAGGGCTGACTCCAGGTTTTGAATTGGTCTAAATGAATGATCAATTTCAGTCTTTTATACTTACTGAATTTATCTGGATTAATGTGAAAAAGAGTAGTAAGACAACATGGATGGATAAAGTTGACAGTTAATTTTTTCTATTTATTTGTTTAAACTTTTGCCACCTATCATATCCTTAAAGTTACTATTAAGAGATCGAGATGACTCCAAATCTCTTGGGGCAATTCTAGGTTTACTGAATCAGAATATCTGGGATGGATCCCAAAATATGCATTGCTAACACATTACTCAGGTGATACTAATGCATCCTAAGTTTTGAAAAATATTGCTCAAATGAATTTACTTTTACCAAGGCAATGAATGCTTTTTACTCTAATCTGAAATCATTAATTCTTGTGTTTTCCTATACCAATGTGAATCTATTTTTCTAAGCCTGGCTGAACGTTTTTTCTTGACTAGAGAAATGCAAAACAAAGGACAACTATATATAAAATGCTCAGATTGTTTTCTGACAGACTGTGTTGTTTATAGATGTCTCTCCCCATTAACTCTTTCAACAGGCATATGTGAACACAGTCTTAAAGCAGCTAGGTTAGTTATTTAACTTGTTAGTTGTTCCAATGGATAATAATACAACAGCTGAAAAGCTAGAGGTGCGGAGAGAAGCAGGAATCAATTTATGATATATCAGGTATTGTGCTCTCCTCATCTCATTCTTAAACCATCTAGAAAGAGGTATAACCACCATTTCAAAGAAGAGGAAAATAAAGATCATGATAGTTAAATAACTTGCCAAGGCTGATACAGTAGAGGTGATAATTCAAATCCATATTTATCAGACTCTAAGAATATGCTCCTACCACACCCCAAAGCACATTTTCAAAAATGAGAAAAGACCATAATCAATATAATTAGGCTCATATATTTTAATGGGAGGGAAGTAGAGACAGCAGGAAAAGAATATGCCTTTCTATTTCCAAATAGAAAAATTCTAAAAATTATTTCACACCATAGAGATTTCCTTCAAAATCCCAAATCAGAAAATTAATGGAAAGAAATATCCATTACTTTCTTGAAGTTTTATACATGGTTTCCTAAAAAGAGTGGACATTTGAAAGAAAAATGCTTCAAAAGATAAATATTCCCAAATATTCATATTGTATTTTCATTCCCAATCATCTTAGCTCTCATAAAATTGAACCAAAATATGATAAGTAAATATCCAAAATATAACCTTCAACTGGCTAAAAAAGGAAGGGAGATTTTCAATTAAAGAAAAACTATATGGGTGAATAGTCAATAAAGTCACCAAGTGCAAACAACAAGGTTAAGAAAAACACCAATGATCAGTCATCACAAAACGTCAACTGGCAATGGCATGGCTTGGGTTGCAGACGATTTCCTGTGAATGATTTTATATGACAATATTCTTTGTAGGAGTATTATGACTTACACAAATGGTATGGGATCTGGAAGAGTATTACATTAAGAAGGCAGGAAGATAAGATTTATAACAATGTAGATTCCACTTGTCCTACTCAGAATAGAATATATAA
>NW_012135747.1:3447679-3448820 GCF_000956105.1 Propithecus coquereli | reverse complement strand
TAAATTGTAATTTTAAATATACTCCATCTGTTCATGCTGTTTTAAATCAATGCTATATTTGCTTTCAATTACAGATCCATAAATATAATGTCCTAAACAGTCTCATGAAAATGTAGTAAAAGATTGGTCGCCCTTGTTGTTCTGCTCTGCCGTAAGGCAATCGTCAGAGTGGAGTGTTCACTACATTGGGAAGCTGGAAATACAGTTTCTAAAGTTTTGTCTAGTAGGTTGACTTAGGCACTTGTAACGTTCATTATCTCTGAGTTTTATTTTATATTCAGTTATAAAATGAAGAAATTATTGCCTTGAGGCAAGAGCCTAGAAGCCCATACCAGCTCTACTCTGACTATACTTATACCAGAGAGGTTCAGCGAAAGACACTGGACATCTCTGAACTTACATGGTATCTGGAGGAAAACCTGAGATCCTTGTGATGTCAACATTTTTTCATCTTTGGATTTTATGGAAATTTAAGTTCAGTGTATTAGAAATACTTCAAAATTCCTTGCCAGTTTTTCTTAACAGACTTCAAACTTCAGTCTCTTGAGCCAACGTTGGCTTTTACACATGGCTATTTAACAATGAACCATTGCTATACTCCTTCATGTTGTGAAAGAATAACACAAGGCTGGGGTTGTAGTCTTTATTGACTTTTCCTTGCCTTTGATTCCAGTTATGGGTTAAAATGTGTGAGCTGACATGGCACTTTATACTACCATAAAGAGGTTGGAAGAACAGTCTTCTAACACATAAACATTTTATGTAATAAAAAACAGAAATGTAGTTTGGGGCCACTTCTTTTTAACTTAATAATCTGATAAACTTTTCAGATAAGTTAAGTACATGGCTTTCTGCTACTGAGAATATAAATGTAATTGTCTATAATGAAAACATGGTTTTGTTATCATATACTTTCACTTTCTGAAGGCAGATCTCAGACAACTGATTGTGTTCTATAATTGCCACCAGAAGGAACGTTTGTTTAATTATTTCCAGAATGACTTAATACCAAGCACTTTAAGACAAAATAACAACTAACACTTATTGAATGTTTACTTTTCCAAGCATTTTACATGTATTAATTCATTTAGTCCTCATTAATATGGTTAATAGGACTAACAATAACCCTATAAAGTACTAT
>NW_012135747.1:3439294-3439914 GCF_000956105.1 Propithecus coquereli | reverse complement strand
TATTTACATGTAGTCACAGTAATGGATTGTAGGAATAAAAAAATTCCACTATAGGACATTCCTCCTCTCTCCAGAGTCATGGTATACCAGAAATACCAATCTCCTCAGGCTACCAATATAATTTAATACATGAAAAGTATCCATACTATTTACTTGTTACTGATTAGGAAATTCCCAAATAGTAAGTTTCTCACCAAAGCAAACCCTGAAGCACTAATAGTTAAGCTATTTCATTATGGGGGGAAAAAAATCATCATTTAGAAATAAGAGTACCAGCTAGTAACACATTATGTACAAGTCACTCCAGCAGTGTATTTCAATCACTTGAGTATTTTTAGCCTCCAAAAAAAAAAAAAATGTCAGAAATGAGGCATGAAAAGCTATTAACTGAATCATTCACACATTGAATAGATGTTGTTGTCAATTTGTTCTTTCGATGGAAATAATGAACAACTGATTTATTTATAACTGGTAATTATGATAATACACCTTCATTTTCCACCCTTTACAATATATTATAGATATGTTATAACTGTCTTATTTCATGCCTGATCTAAAATCATATGCTTCCATAAAGTTTCTTCTTTCCAGGCTTTTCCTTAACTTTAACATTCCTTTGG
>NW_012135747.1:3435490-3436494 GCF_000956105.1 Propithecus coquereli | reverse complement strand
CCTACATAACTACCAGCATGTCTATAAAATTGAGTAAGAAATTTTAATCAATGGTTCTTAACTTTTTTTCTAATACTAAATTCTTAAAGATGTAACACACCTTATCAATAAATCACCCCGGTGATAGTTCTCAAAGGTGTGTGAGTGTGTGAATGTGTATGGGAGTATGTGGAGGCGGGTGTCATGGAAAGGATACCACCTTCTATGCTTTTTCTCTGCTAAGAATCAGTCCTAAGAGTGTAATTCAATTACCTCCTTTTAAAAAAATCTCAGATCTTGGTTTGAGTCTGAAGCATTAGTTATGTGGCGTCTAATGCAGCTTTGGGCCAAGCCTGATCAAGGAGACCCCAGGGAAAGATCTGAGTGTGGGAAAATTTAAATTTGGATATCCCAGGAATGGAATTATATATCTAAGAAGCCTATAATAGCCTGTCTTGGAGTATCCTCCTTGAGTCAGTTCAGAACCTCCACAGTCTTTCACAAGCCCAGGCAATATCCCTTTAGCCACTGTGGGCCCCATACAGTATAGTCCATCTCTGATCCAATATTTGACTAATTTCAAGATTAGGTCAACACCAACTGTCTATGACCTCACCCAAATGCCTCTTGGAAGCAACTAATCTAACAACAGTGCACACAAGACAATCATGATCACCCAGGTGATCATTAAAATGACCATGAGGAAAATAAAAAAGAGAGAGACAGATTCATAAGTATGCTGTAGATGTTACTTTTTCATTAACAGATTTACACCTGTACTTTTATAGGATTCTATGACAGGAAACAGTTAATGGAGGGTTGGGGAGAGCAAATCTTGGGTCTTCAGATCCTAGAAGCAGAAAGGGATTCTCTTTTAAGTTAGAGTTGCTCTTTAGTTGTTTTGTAATAACATTTCATCTGATACTTCCTAAGTCAAAATAGTCAAATAAACAACTATAGAGAAATGTAGCAATTTAATCCTTTCTGCTTACTCATTAATATTATTTCTTTAAACTATATTTCTA
>NW_012135747.1:3420899-3435075 GCF_000956105.1 Propithecus coquereli | reverse complement strand
AGGTAAACATAGAAGCTTCTCTGGTAATGCTTCCCTTGGGAGGAAGAGAGGTTGGGAACCAACATCAATAATGACCTTGGCTTGCCTTCCCTAAGATTTTTTGTAGAGGGGCCCTTCTCATATGTAGACTTTTCCCTATACTCCCCCAAATAGCTCAAATATCTATGAGAGAATTTGGTTGAACTTGGGAGTCTGAGAGCAAATGACAGTAGAAAAAAGTTTATATAAAGGAAACAAACAGGCAGTATCATAGAACAACTCAGTATTATTTAGAACTACTTGTTGAAATAAATCTGAGGATCTTAAAGCCTAACTATCTGAAAGTCAGTTTCAAAAAATCAATATATCTAGAATATGCTTTACTATCTTATCTATGTGACATATAGATTCAGAGATAACGTAAAAACTAAAAATGCTATAAGAAGCCATTATTTAAGGTAAGTATTTATACATGAATGTATATACATACATATATGTATGTGTATGTATATTTGAGTCTGCTAGATAAACAGTGTGCTTCTAGATTTATTCATGTATCCAATAATACTTATTGAGAACTTACTATATTCGAGACCTTGTTAGAGATTAAAAGAAAAATAAATTAAATGTAGATGATAATCTAAAAGAAGCTTAATGGGTCTCATCTCAAAATCCAGAATAAATGAGACAGAAAACTTTAATTACCAAGTAGTAAGAAACAGTGATGATGAAAACCTAAGCCAGGCTGCAGTGGATTGAACAATAGAGTAAAAGATAGAGCCTGGGTCTTATCAATTTGACCTTCATCAACGTCAATTCATTTCTTTGGGCTTCTGCTTCTTTATCTGAAAAATAAGGTAAATTTAAACATGTGATCTTCAGAGTCCTTTCTGGCTCCAGCAATAGAAAAAACTATACTCCATAAGCTTGATTTAAACCAGAAGGTGCAGGCTTCATTCTTCATTTGCAATGGCTTCACTGATAAATAGCAATGTCAACTAACATGAATTCCATCTCCTTTTTCCTTCCCTGTTCCAGTTTGATGGAGGTACCAGCTAGCAATAAAATACTATTGAGGAGTTAGGACTCACAAAAATAATTGTATCTAAAACCACAATACTGTGATTATAGAACTGTTGTTTCCACACCCTAACATATTGAAAATAGTTAATGAGGACAAACAATGAAAAGCGGAGTGGGCAAACAAATAGAACTTCAGAAAGCAACTGGGAGACAAAAGTATATAACTATTTTTTTGAACTTTTTTTTTAATGAAGGCCTACTGGTTATTTCATTCAGAATTTTTTTAATGTGCAAATTCAATTATGAAGCCATGGCAACCAAAAGATAAAAGGTAAAGTTTTATCATTAATTTGAAATGTCTTGTTTTGAAAAAAGTTTGGTAGTAAAATCAAGGTTAAATGAAATATCATGAAGCTGTGCAATTAGGTTCATAATGAGGTGCCTCAGGGATCAGTGCTAGAACAGGTGTTCAATATATTTATTAATGACTTAGAAGAGTTCTGAATAATATAGAAGCACATTCAGATGACTTCAAAGATATTTACAGCAATCAAAATGGGAGAATGACTGATTTTCTTGACCCATTCAAGAGCAATTATTTAACATATTGCAGCAAATAATCAACAAGAGCAAATTAATGTGAAGTAGGTAGAATTGCCCAAGTTTTCTTAATATGCTAGCAGCTACTAAAATAGTCATTGCCTTTCAGGCAAGAGTGGGCATATCTAAGAAGACACCTATCCAGTAAACAGTTCTTCATGAAAAAAAAGGATACTCAAAAAAGGTTGGAATAAAGAATAATGCAAGAGAATAATTATGTAAATCAATAAATATTGCTGAAAATGTTTATACATCAGACACTTGCTCTATTGAATGACACTGTTGGGGAAGGGTGCGGTTCCCCAACCATACGTTAGGATTATCTGGTGTCTTATCTGGTGATTTTCTAAATAGTTTCCCATTATTATACACTCCTCTCCAATATCCATTCACTGGAGTTCCCAGATGCCTCTCAGGTAGGAATAAAACTCACAAGGGCATCCTCTTCTCACCTCTGCTTTGCTCTATTCTAAAGGATTTCACTGATGTTAGCTTTATGTGTTAATCTTCCCAAATTGAAGATTTCAAGGCTTTAGAAAAATTAAAAGTAATTAATTTTCACAAGAAAGATAACAGCACTATTCAATAGTAGCATGAATTACATCTTCCCCTCACCCCAAGGTTATTTAATCATTGTGCATACTAGAAAAAGTTAAATGTAACATCTTTTCAGTTTTAATTCATTCATTAAAGAATATTTTCTGAATGCCTATTTTATCTAAGACACAGGAGCAATTAAGAAAATAAAAAGGACAAATAAAACTTGGAGCCTGCCCTAACAGAATTTAGAAATCCGTGTCTCCCTTGTCATGAACTAAGCATTTCTCAACCCTAGACCATATAAATTACATAAATATGTCATCAATTTCATCGTAAATTTGAAAGGTATTAAAATCAATAAGAATAAGAGCCATTTCTATAAGAATGTATAATAATATTTTAAAAACCAAGCCACCATTTTCTGCTACCATTTATCTTCTCTGCCAGGGCAAAAATATGTTGACCCATGGCATAAACTTTCTCATTTGAATAATAACTTAAATACTTCTCCAAATTTCAGAGAAAATTAAATGATTTCTAGGCTGTTTGGGACTAAGAATGTAGGTCAATATAATTAGGGTAAAGCCTAATATTAGTAGGAACATCAACTTATCTCCAACTCAGCTTTACAAAATAACCAATCAGTAAAGAGTAGGGAGACAGTAGAGAGATATGTGAAGTACTTCGAGTAAGAATTTTTATTTTTTGGAAGATTTGGTCAAGCATCTCTACTCTTTATATATGCCCATCTGCAAATTTCAGATGTGAGCATCTAGAATATTATACCATATTAAGGAACCTATGGTTCCTTAATTCATAGACTTTCAGAATCTCAGTGTTAAATGGGACCTTAGACTTTAAGCATTGCTTGAGCTATAAGTTTTCTTTACATCATGGGACACATCACCACCAGAGATTTAAAAAAACAAAAAACAAAAGAAAATAATAATAAAAACAAACCATCAAACAAAAACTCATTAATATAATGAAGCCAAAAACTTACAGTGAAAGGCAAACTCTGGGCAATTGAGTAAACAATGGGCCTCAGACATATTTACTAACAAGATTTACTAGAAGGTCTATAACTATCAAAAAAATAAAATTCACAACTTGGAAAATATTATATCTGAGGTGTGACAGTTATGTTAATTTTTCCTCCTAGACTTTTCAGTGTCTGTGGGTTATTGGGCAGTGTGAGTTAAGTAAAATGTTAGCAAGAGAAAACAAGTGGTGAATGAGAATTCGTTAGCAGATGGCCAAGTGTAAATAGTCTATCAATCATGCTGATATTTTTAAGCATCAGCAAATTTCATCCCATCTCTAGGGGAGTAAACTCATACTTTTAGGTATGTAGTACATTATATTTATTTTTATTTTTAAAGAACATTTTGGAATGTTTCTTGATTATAAAATACTGAAATTATTTTCCCCATTAGGTTTTCTTAGGCAGGCAGAAAGTAATTAGGCCCCTAATGCAAATCAGAGCATTTTAAAAGAACCAAATAGTGTTTATAAAAATAAGAACATTTTCAAATCTTTGCTCTAGATAAAGAGATTTGTCATGGTAAAACCAAAAAATCTGAATCAGTTCTAAAATTATGAAAGAGCACATAAGAGTGATCTAGAATTTTGTACTGATTCACACAGAAAAGTCAGACCTGCTTTTTTGTTTGAAACTGAATCCATAATGATTAAATAAATTTAATGGGCTTTCACTGAATTTCAGTTTTTAAATGTCAGACAATTACTATGAAATGACTTTTCTTTTACTTGCATAAATCCATTGTATATTATATTTCTACTGTGATTCAAGTGAATGATACAAGTTAGTCTGATAAAGTATTTTTATCACCCTATATTACAATAGAAAGCAACCATCTTATCCAGACCACACAGCATTAGCCTCTATATGCTCCCTTTAGTGAAGCAAGGTGACATTGATTTTAACATACAAACAGGCTCTTCAAGGTCAAACAGTAAGTTAAGGGGAGGAAAAGTATCCTGAATGAGTATTAATTCTCTTCTATTCCATGGCTTCAGGATCTGAAAATACTCTGCAGTTCACAAGAAGTTATGTGGCATTTGAAGTCTCTGAAACCAAGAGAAATTTCCCCAAATGGAATAGTCAAGAAAATTGAGCACTATCCAGAGAATAAAAGACGTGCATGACAATGAGAGTTATAAAAGTAAAAAATAAACAAAAAGACTGCTCCTACTGTATATATCTTGTTTATTTCCCAGTCTTTTTGATGAATATGATGGGAACATACAGGCTGATGAGATTCCTTTACTGTATAAAGAAAAGTAACCCTGTTTTATAACTCATAAGTCTTTTATAAATGCAAAGAATGCATTTTAGTTGTTATTCAACTATATGGAGAGAGAATTGATGTTGAGGGAATTAAGTCACAGTACTGTACCATTGAGGTATACATGAAGCATGCTTATTGCTGATAGTCATTACTTACTAGGCTTCAAATACGAATTGGGATTTTAAATATTTCAGAAAGAATTTCTCCCAATTTCTCTATTGTCATTGTATCTCTTTCAATTTTACCATACCAGTGATAATCCCTGAGCGAGATTCCAAAACGTACACAAAAGCATTTCCTTGAATAACAGATTAAATTTTCTCCAGTTCTCAATTTCTTAAACTAATCATAGTTTATCCAAACTCTCCCAATTGGTCAATTCTGCCATAAAGCTACATTTAAAACCATCTTCCATATTGCAGATTAATTTTGACCAACCAATGGATGAAATTTTGGGCAGTCTTGTTAATAGTGTCTCAGGGTAAGCACTTGTGTAGTTACCAGGTTTGTAAGAAGTGTGTAGAAAGGACAGAAGCTCTAGAAATACACTCATTGATAGACACTACGGTGAGTTGTGAATAGAGACAACTTGATAGTGCATCAAGGAAGTCAAACTGTAAATGGTGACAGCAGATTATCCAGTGCCTGGGTGAGGCAGTAGCATCCAAAGATAGCCCCAAAGTGTCTCCTCCATAGATCATGGAACCTGAAATTCCTAACCATTAGATTCATTCCTCTAAGACAATGTCTACAAGACAAACTATTTTAGTTGAGAGCATCATATTTGGAACAGAGAGTATATTACAGAGTAGTCTACAATAACTATCAATGCCCAGTGGTTCTGGCCACAGGACAAGTAAGTTCCAATAAAATGGAAAAATCTAAGTATTTACAATCCAAAGTGTTCAGAGGGTCAGGCAGGTGCTGGGAATAAAAAAAAAAAAAAAAAAAAAAACTAGTGTGAACTGAGGTAAGCCCTTGTTCCATCTAAAAAGGGATAACTACCACTGAGCTCCAGAGAACTGTTACCAAACAGGGATT
The DNA here is from genome assembly GCF_000956105.1 of Propithecus coquereli. Lineage (NCBI taxonomy): Eukaryota > Metazoa > Chordata > Mammalia > Primates > Indriidae > Propithecus > Propithecus coquereli. The sequence continues at coordinate 3,429,580 of NW_012135747.1, read as the reverse complement.
TAGGTATATACCTTCCAGATTTTCTAGAATATGAATGTTTTGGTGATATCTCTAATTTCAAATGTTAGAAACTAATTCAATTTTTTGTGTAACATTCTGTGGGTCTACACTGTTGTGGGTAAATAAAAAATAGCTGAGGGCCAAATGTGGCCAACTGGTTGGCAATTTTCTATCTAGAGCATGGAGAGACAGAAGGGAGTTTCAGTTGGGATAGGGATGAGTTCTAGACTGTCTATTAAGAAATCCCATAAGGGTGCTAGATAGATAGTGTTTTTCCTAAAGGAAAGGATACTTAAGTAGAGTCTATATATGAAAACCTAAATGTAGCAAGCTACTTGTTATGGACAGTATATACCCTTTTTAGAAAATATATACTATTTGGATAAAGAAGTTCTTTCAATTTTTTTTTAATTTTTTGACTTTATTTCTTCTTACCCTGTCTTGTGCAAGAAAGGATTTAAGATAAAATAACAAAGTTTTCTATAGTTTAAATGAAAAATAAATTATGAAGGAAAGACCTAGAAGAAATGATGTTAGTAAAAATGAGATAAAGTACACCAAATGCATGTTGAAAACAGTCAAAAGAATAAAAATCTCATTAGCTGTTAATTTATAAACCTGATTATTATCTGCATGGGGAGGGGGAAGAGGTGTCCATTATTTTGCAAAGTCCATTGGCTTTTTTTAAATTGCAATTTGGTCTTTGGTGTGGATAAATATATCTTGCTCGTAACTAATAAAGTAATAAACACTGCATATCAAAATAAAGGAGCATTATTACATATTTTGGCTGTATAGATTCTATGTTTCCACATTTAAAAGTGTTATTTTTGAAGGATGTCTTTGTGAGCCAAAATAGAGGGCAGAACAGATCCCTTCCTACTTAAGATTTTAATACTCCCTTGGCTGAAACGGAAAGATTTTTCAATAATAAGAAAAGACACTGTGAGTTACAGAAGCATCAGTCTGATAAGACCACATATAGGATATATTACCAGCAATATTCCAACCTAATGTGTCAGAATTGTACAGTTCTTTTTAAAAAGCTACATTAATAAAAAGGAAGCACTTCAACCAAGATAAATTGATTGTTGTTTGTTGTTATTCTAAAGGAGAAAAAATATAGAGATGATGCAGTATCAGCAGTGGTAGGTATTAGTGTATTCTGGTCTAATTTCAACCCCAAATCCAGACCATTAAATACAGTTTGGAAAGGCTCAGCTCTTAAAGTATTAGAGGATGTGCAGCCCATATGTAATGAAGAAACACTCCTGTAAATCAGTGAATGAGCATCATGCATTCTGATGAACCAAGCATAGAGGCTGAAATTATAAGTAGGCAAAAAGCTCTCCCTCCTTATGCAGCATCCCCTAATACAACAGATAAGCTACAGCCACAGAGATCAGATCTCCACATTTAATTTGTTTGATAAATATCTATTGAGTGTCTACTTGATATGTGCTAAACTTGGGAAAAAATTGTTACAATGAAGCCCCAGCTACTTCTTGCCAACTAAGTAGTCTTTATTTGGATAGCTTCAAAAATAGCAGAGTCAATTCACCACTGCAGCATAATACAATTACAATTTCAGCTCCAGTTGATCAACACCATTATTTAATTTTATTTTTATAATAACAATAAATAAACTTGTTATCCCAAATCATTAACAGCAACAATAAAATGCCACCAGACATCTAAACACCTTTTCCTTAACCATCTCCACTATTAAACCTACATTCTTCCATAAAGAAAATCCACCTTGAAATAACAACCTTGGAGCATTGCAAAATGCTCAACTATAAAAGACAAAGTAAATTTTCATAGAATGGTCTCTGTACTGAGAATTAAAACCACCATATATATATCAAAAAAATCTTCAATGGCAAGGAAGGAAACAAAACACTGTGTGCTTTCTAATCTCCAATTAATCAGATAATTTAATTCATTGAATGCTTTCTTCATTCTACCCCAGTATTCCAGCTAAATATTTATGAGTATACGGTTTCCAATATTACTGTCTTAAGGGTAGTAAATACAGCCCTAAGGACAAGAGGAGAAGAATTAGAATCTAACATCAACTCTACTTTCAATTACACACACGTGTGTATGTTTATCCTTCAGAAGCACATCTCTAAAATTGCGAAAGCATACATTGCTCTCATATCTCTCAAGCATGGATTTTCAAAGTGTGAACTTCAAACTAGTATCACCAGAGAATTTGTTGGGAATCCAAATTCTCATGCCCCAGCCCAGATGTGCTGCATCAGAAACTCTGAGGGTGGGGCCCAAAAATCTGTGTTACTACATAAATGGAATTCTGATGCATGCTAAAGGTTGAAAATAATTGCTTCAAAAATAAGGAATGATATCATAAAATGTTCAGACTTCTAATAATAAATTTAAAGAGTAAACTACAACTTATTAGTTTTAATTCCAAAATTGATACAATATTTCAAATTAGAAAAGATATGAAGTACTACTCAAGCACATGGCTGTTACTTATACTTAATTACGATTAATGGGAACAAGTTTTTCTCTTTCTCTCTCTCTCTTTCTCTCTCTCCCTCTCTTCCCCCTCCTCTACCATGTGTCTGTATGTAGCCTGTAAATGAATGTGGAAGATTCAATGTAAACACTCTCTACCTGCAATCATAAAAAAAATAAATAAAAACCCCTATAGGGAAAATAATGCAGAAATTCATTTCTAGGTTATATTTCTCACACAGAGAATAATCCATTTCCAGACAATTGCCATGGTGGCATAACCTGTTATCAAAACTGGTTCATGGTAAACTGACTGCATATGTCAAAAGAAGATCTGTACTATCCAGAGAAATAATCCATTTAGTTTTCCAGGTTTTACAGTAATGGCTGCCAAATAACAGAATGTATTATATATTTTCACCAGTGTATTAAGCCATCATAAATTCATCATTTTCAAATCAAGATAATTCATTTATAACCCATTCAAAACTTATTCATAACATACCAATCATAAATCATGTTAAATATAAAATGTTTTCTTCACATAATTTCACAAAGTCAGATGAACTGATTTGCTAACAGGCTTTCACAATACCATTATTGTGACACATACTAACATACAAACCAAAGATTATCGTCAATAATGTTAGTGATATTGGTGATAGTTAGCATTAGTGGCTAAAGGGGAAGTGATAATTTTATATCTACAAGGTCTAAATAGGCCTCTCAGATATGAGGCTTGGGCAAAGTCACTTATCAAGTTAAGCTAAGTGAATCTATAATCAATGACCAGAGCTCTGCTTGAACTGTAGTGCCTCGTAGGAATCAAGTTGAGAGTTATGAGCTATAGAAGAAAATATTAACTGTTGCTTTCATCTCTTTGCTTCATCAACTAGAATAGAAATAAATATTACTAATTTTATTTTATAAATATTTAATACAGTTTTTCACTAGGTACTATATAATATGTAAGAAAACTGAAACAATCACAATTGAAAGTCCTACGACATTAACAAAGCTCAGGAAAATGGCATTTTCCCAGTGATGATGAATAAAATTAAAGTGCTGATTTCAGTGACTTGAGTATGACTGTCGTTTGTCTAAAATATACTTATTATAATTTAGTGAGAATGAGCCCTGGAAAAATACTTCATTCCCCAACATCTCAGGGTCTTTTAAAAAATGAATCATTAGCAATTGATGTTCTTTCCAAATATTTTTAGTGCTCCAAAGCCTAAAAGTGTATCATGGAACAAATTTATGTCATTCCTCAAAATTACATCTATGAATTTTAAACATTTGTTGCTTGACTATAAAATTTTTCTCCAGATTATGTCAGTATCTGCACTTGTAAAAAATTTAGGGAAAGATTAACCAAATTGAACTAGATAGAACAGAATCTAGAGTGGAGTTGTATCATAAACACATATAACTTACACAACCTCAATTATATAATTTGAGAAGAAAGCAACACTACCAAAGATTTGTCTGCCAATTTGTGTGGCTTGGCTAGAGTTGAAATGGAAAATGTTAATCTACTGTGCCCTCAGGAGCTCAGAGATCCTTTATAAGCCCCAGCATCTGAGCAAATAGCCTTTTTGAGGGTGATTATGGTATTTAAATATATGTCTTTTCAAATATCATGACCCTTGAAAGAAAGCCAACTACTTCCGATACTCAGCTAGAGAAAATGGCTATAGAACTTACTGAGACATAGTATGTAGATCTCCAATATACCTTTTTTAAGAGTAATTTTAACTATACTTAATTTGTCCCTTTCTATTAATTTTGGAACCTAACCTCTGAATAGAATGTATTTTTCCTGAAGATAAATCACATCATGTAGTGTCTTTCACAGCTAACAAAATAAAATGTCTTTCAGTGTAAACGATACTGTGAAAAGAGAAGAAATACTGATTTTATTATGTATCTTACATGAGAGGTTTCATGACAGGTTAAACTAGTGAAGAATCTCTGAAATTGCTACAGAATGACACATGAACAAAAAAACCAGACAAAGCCATTTGTAAGAATACAATAATTAAAATTATTACTCAGGTTCCATTTCAAAGAAAATCTCCATGCCAGCAATTTATTCAACATTGTTAGCCATTAGACAAATAAATGCTAATTAAACTATACATTCAAAATGTGGTTAAAAGACTGATTATGAGCCAAATCTTCCAACACGATCTGTAAACACTGCTATGAATTTATCTTTGTCAAAAAACTGTGAACAATGAAACACGATGGGCCTTGCTAGATGGTTTAGCTACATAGTTGTCTGGAAAGGTATCGAGGAAGCTGATAATGACAACCAAGTTGGGAAGACAATCATGCACTGTTGTGGGGATTTCTAATTTTGTTTTTCTTTTCTTCTATTATGGGTGGAAGCCTCTCTAGTAGAATTTTCCACTGGATTCCATTAGTCCTCTTGATACAACTACAGCATATATTTTCTGCCTGACAATTCAAGCTGGTAAACACTAAATATTCATTTCTATTTATTTCTTTACTTTCTTATGAACAAATGGATAATTATTTTCTTCTTCTATGATGTACTTTCCACATTTATATTTAGGTTTTAACTCATTATAAATAAACATTAGGTATACTTATTCACTTATTATGTACCATGTGTTTAATGCTAATGAAAACAATAATTCAGTACATTAACAATACAAGGATTCTAAAGATTTGCTTGACTGAAGAGAGATCAGACTTGTGCCCCACTAATCACCTTCACTTATATAAAATGAGCATCATGATTCTGGGATTTAAACTAAAGGTCTTAAGTCTTCATTCCCTTCTCTAGCTCTGGCCTAACATTAAAATGATTAAGAGTGGACTATCCATTCCTTTCAGGAAAAGACCACTCCCACAGTCAGAGATATGGTCTGATCCTGTGCATCCCCAACAAAACAATCAGACTTCATATTACTTCCGAACATCCGACTTATAACATTTTTATAACTAAAAATAACATAGAGTAGAGAGTACTAAGAGCCTTATCCAGGTACAGCTGTACCAAGTTCAGTCAAGTTCCTTTTTAATCTTTCCTCAGGACCTAATCTCACTTACACTCATCTTTTTAGGTTATAAATGTAGCAAATAATAAACATTTCCTCTACCCTATGACTTAGAGATATTATTCCAAGTCATTAGGGAAGAACTTGAGATAGTGATCAGAAATTTTATAATTTTATATATGTCTATATCTATCTATCTATCTATATATATATATATATACACACACACACACATACATGCACACACATGACAAGAAACTTGAGTTTAGTCATTCACATTCATTACCCCATATCACTACTGCCCATGTTTTTCCTCACATGTCCTCAACCCAGTAAATGACATTAACCAGTTGTTCAAACTAGAAACTTGGGAGTCATTTTTGACTCCTTCTTTTCATCATCTCCTATATCTAATTAATCTTTAAGTCTTCTAAAATTCATATTTAAGCTTGTGATGGTTAATTTTAGGTGTCTACCTGATCGGCAACTAGGTGCCCAGATATTTGGTTAAATATTATTCTGGTTGTTTCTGTGAGGATGTTTTTGGATGAGATCAACATTCAAATTCATCTCACTCTAGTTAAATGGCTTTTATCCAAAAGACAGGTAATAACAAATGCTGGCAAGGATGTGGAGAAAGGGGAACCCTCATACACTGTTGATGGGAATGTAAACTAGTACAGACAATATGGATAGCAATATTGAGGTTCCTCAAAAAACTAAAAACAGAACTATCATATGATCCAGCAATCTCACTACTAGGTATATACCCAAAGGAAAGGAAATCAGTTTATTAGAGAGATGTCTGCACTCCCATGTCTATTGCAATTATTCATAATAATCAATATTTGGAATCAACCTAAATGTCCAACAACAGTGTCTGTCCAAGAAAATCTAAATATCTGTCCAACAGAAAATATACTACATTTTATTTATCTATTCATATACACAATGGAATATTATTTAGTCATAGATAAGAATGAAATCCTGTCATTTGGAACAACATGGGTGGAACTAGAGGACATTATGTTAAGTGAAATAAGCCAGGCATAGAAAAATAAGTTTTACATGTTCTCACTCATATGTGAGACCTAAAAATTAAAACAGTTGAACTCATGACATAGAGAGTGGAATGATGGTTACCAGGGGCCAGGAAGGGAGTGGGGGATAAAGTGGGAATGGTTAATGGCTACAAAAATCCAGTTAGATAGAATAAGATATAGTATTTGATAGTAAAATAAGGTGACTATAGTCAACAATAATTTATTATATATTTTTAAATAACTAAAAAAGTGGAATTGGAATGTTCCTAAAACAAAGAAATGAGAAATACTAGAGGTGATGGATACCCCAATTATTCTGATTTGATCATTACACATTGTATGCCTATATCAAAACATAATGTGTACCCATAAATATATACACCTATTATGTATCCATAATAATTAAAAACAAATTTAAAAAAATGATTAACATTTAAATTTATAGACTGAGTAAAGCAGATCGCTCTTCCTAATGTGGGTGAGACTCATATAATCATTGTCTTTCCTGATCCACAGGCCTTCAGACTCACACTAGGACTAAACCATCAGCTTTCCTGGACCTCCACCTTCATGTAATGCTTAGAAGGCATCCACCATAAAAATAAATAGGTGTCCTGAGCATAATGTATTTTTTTCATAAACACCTATTTGAGGGAAAAAAACATCCTTAATGCCACAAACAGTCAAGATTTTTTTTAAATCAAAAACAAAAGAAATACATTACTCATTTCTTGGTGAAATGACTATGTCTATCAAAAGATTTTTTTTCCTTTTCCTTCTAAACATAGAAAATTGAAAAATTAATATAATTAATTTAATAATTCATTAATATAATGAAATCATGAAAAAGTGTAAATTTAAAATGTACTTAATTTAAAAATACATCTTGCCATATATCAACTATAAAAGACTGCAAATACAAGGGAGAAAAAAAGAACCATGAAAATTAAACTGCTCACTCATTTGAAACTCTTTGATAAAAAGTACTCTATCTTCTTTGGACTGTCACACTTGGGAGGGAAGGGACTGTGACATTCTGTATTAATGTCTACATAGCACTTGCCTCTGACTGAGCTTGTGACAGTACTTCATAATAAAAATTTTCAGATTTTTTCATTGGAACCATTTTCATTAAATAAGAAACTAATAATATGTGTTTGCCAATTGCCTTGGAACATTAACCATTTCATTTCAAATGTTACCACTTTGCTGGCTAAATTTACTTCTTCCTCTGATTTAAGTTAAAAAGTATCCCAAATCCAGAAATGACTTTATAATTGAGCTGTTAATTGTCTCCTGTCACTCACTTTTAAATGACTAACAACTCTGATATGTAGCTTATTAACCACAAAAAATAGCTGTGAGTTAAATCAAATACAACTTACAATTAAACATCAGGTGCAGAGTCAAACAGCATTTCCCCACGTTTATTGTATAAGAAGCTTTGAAAATGTGCACAATAATGATGCAAGAATCATTAGTACTATAGAGACAAGAAAAACTTTCAAAACTGGGATTTTACAATAAAAAGAGCATTTGGAATTTACTGTATATTAAATTTCACCACTTTTAAATGTTTCTTTACTTCCTTACCGCCCCTGTGGAAACACAATAGAAAGGAAAGTGGTAAATGAAATTTTACAATATTATAAGAGTAGAAAGCCTCTGGTTGAGACCCTGTTCCATTCACACATTTAGCAAACAAACATTCACTGATCACTGTCTATAGCTAATCACTGTGCTCATGTAATATATGCCTAAGAATTGTATGAGTTAAGGAACCATTTTTAAGGGAGGATTCTTATCTTTTATTTGCTCATTATGAAAAATGAATATTGACCATAAGAGTCAGCTAGGATCCATATATAAGCATACTTAGAAATTTTCTGATATATGAAATTGGAGAATTTCTTGCAAAGAACAGAAACTGGATGCAATAAAGGACACTGTCTTTGAAATCCACCCCCTTCCCACCATCATCATTGTTCAAGCACCCCCCACCTCTCCCTAAAGGACTGCAACAGCTTTTTTTTTTTTTTTGAGACAGAGTCTTACTCTTTTTGCCCGGGCTAGAGTGAGTGCCGTGTCATCAGCCTAGCTCACAGCAACCTCAAACTCCTGGGCT
>NW_012135747.1:3418116-3420849 GCF_000956105.1 Propithecus coquereli | reverse complement strand
TTTCTATTTTTAGTGGAGACGGGGTCTCGCTCTTGCTCAGGCTGGTCTCGAACTCCTGAGCTCAAACAATCTGCCCTCCTCGGCCTCCCAGAGTGCTAGGATTACAGGTGTGAGCCACCCCGCCCGGCCTGCAACAGCTTTTTTAGGGTTGTTCCCGCCTCAGTGTTGCTCCTCTACAATCCTCCTTCCACCACTCAGTGTGCCATCTTTCTAAAACCTGACCAGAACATCGCCGTACCTTAAGCCCAAGGTGGCTCTTCCCAGCAATCAGATGAGATCCAACCTCCTTGGCTTGGTTAATGAGGCTTTTTGTGATCTAGACCCACTTATAGGATGTCCAAGGAGAAGGCACCTACTATGCAGGAAGTGCGGTAAGACTAACCCATAACTTTTTGTTGACTCAAAGGCTTGTTGTTCCTAACACCATATAGGCAAAGCTGGTGAATGGGGAGATAATGAATAGATTCACATAAGGAGTCACTGTAAGAAGGACTGGGATTCCAGATCATAATTCCCAAGACATAAAGTTACATAAACCTTCTGGAATGGATCTGTGACAGATGAGAGTGTTGTGGCTGAAGAAATACACTCGATACAAAAGGCTAAGATTTTGTTAAAGCTACATGTTTCAATACATTATGTGGGTTATGTTGGAAGCTTTTCTGAGCTAATCCATTTTAGCATGATTATGTTGAGCATGGAAATGGGAACTAAGAAGGGGTATAACCCTGTAATCTGAGCTGGGGTCCTAGCCATGGACCTGTCCCACAGAAGATGAGGACCTGGTGAACGATGTCCCACACCTGTACTGCATACAGATGAAAGCACTGACAGTAATGGAGACATTGGATATCCTTTCTTCCTCTACTTGAACTGCATTAATTCCCGACATTTTGGACAGGTCTCGAAAAAGTAGGTCATTCAAGAAGGTGGGGAAATGAATTGAGGATAGGAGAAAGATAATAATAGGGCAGCCAGAGTCTGGAGAAACTAACTTGAAAATTACAGAAACGTGGCTCAATTTTTTACATTCTTCTCTCACACTTGAAATACTTCTGGCATCATTTTCCACTCTTCTCCCTTCCTACTTTACCCTCACTAACACAGACTCAGAGCACACTATGCAATCCCATGCCTCCTTGCTATGCTCTTTCCCTTGCCTTGAATGTTCTGGGAAGCGTTTTATGAGCCAAGAGTGTTGAATTAGGTGCCTTTTTTTAATGTCTCCATTGCACCCTGAGCATGTATTTATATGATACAACTTATTCAACTAATTTATCCTCTATATCCCTCTATTTCCTCACCTGTAAAATGGAAATAATAATAATATGTACTCCGTGGGATTGTTTTAGTGATTAAATAAGGTAATATATGTAAAACCACTTAAACAATACCCGGCACAAATAACTATATAAGTAATAGGATTATATTATTATTCAAAAATACTAAATTTTTTAAATCAATAATTACTTTATTTCTTAGCTAAAATACATCTTGCCATATATCAACTATAAAAGACTGCAAATACAAGGGAGAAAAAAAGAACCATGAAAATTAAACTGCTCACTCATTTGAAACTCTTTGATAAAAAGTACTCTATCTTCTTTGGACTGTCACACTTGGGAGGGAAGGGACTGTGACATTCTGTATTAATGTCTACATAGCACTTGCCTCTGACTGAGCTTGTGACAGTACTTCATAATAAAAATTTTCAGATTTTTTCATTGGAACCATTTTCATTAAATAAGAAACTAATAATATGTGTTTGCCAATTGCCTTGGAACATTAACCATTTCATTTCAAATGTTACCACTTTGCTGGCTAAATTTACTTCTTCCTCTGATTTAAGTTAAAAAGTATCCCAAATCCAGAAATGACTTTATAATTGAGCTGTTAATTGTCTCCTGTCACTCACTTTTAAATGACTAACAACTCTGATATGTAGCTTATTAACCACAAAAAATAGCTGTGAGTTAAATCAAATACAACTTACAATTAAACATCAGGTGCAGAGTCAAACAGCATTTCCCCACGTTTATTGTATAAGAAGCTTTGAAAATGTGCACAATAATGATGCAAGAATCATTAGTACTATAGAGACAAGAAAAACTTTCAAAACTGGGATTTTACAATAAAAAGAGCATTTGGAATTTACTGTATATTAAATTTCACCACTTTTAAATGTTTCTTTACTTCCTTACCGCCCCTGTGGAAACACAATAGAAAGGAAAGTGGTAAATGAAATTTTACAATATTATAAGAGTAGAAAGCCTCTGGTTGAGACCCTGTTCCATTCACACATTTAGCAAACAAACATTCACTGATCACTGTCTATAGCTAATCACTGTGCTCATGTAATATATGCCTAAGAATTGTATGAGTTAAGGAACCATTTTTAAGGGAGGATTCTTATCTTTTATTTGCTCATTATGAAAAATGAATATTGACCATAAGAGTCAGCTAGGATCCATATATAAGCATACTTAGAAATTTTCTGATATATGAAATTGGAGAATTTCTTGCAAAGAACAGAAACTGGATGCAATAAAGGACACTGTCTTTGAAATCCACCCCCTTCCCACCATCATCATTGTTCAAGCACCCCCCACCTCTCCCTAAAGGACTGCAACAGCTTTTTTTTTTTTTTTGAGACAGAGTCTTACTCTTTTTGCCCGGGCTAGAGTGAGTGCCGTGTCATCAGCCTAGCTCACAGCAACCTCAAACTCCTGGGCT
>NW_012135747.1:3414975-3418066 GCF_000956105.1 Propithecus coquereli | reverse complement strand
TACATTGTGCCCAATAGATAATTTTTCTTCCCATACTCTCCTCTCATCCACCCCCTCTGAGTCTCCAGTGTCCATGAAGTCACTCTGTATGATTATGCATACCCATTGCTTAGCTCCCACTTATAAGTGAGACTATGCAGTATTTGGTTCTTTGTTCCTGGGTGACTTCACTTAGAATAATGGCCTCTAGTTCCATCCAAGTTGCTACTCAGCCATCAAAAAGAATGAAATAATGTCTTCTGCAGCAACTTGGATGATAATATAAGATGATAATATAAGAATAAGATTAGGATTGAAGTGACAAAATGGAGCTCATCTAAATAGTTTAAGGCATATTGAGGCTTCTTGGAGATTAAGGAGTAGAAATCCAAGAGTCAATAGGTTATATGTATCTAGGTATCAAGAAAAAGAATAGGAGGTTATTCTCACTGGAAAAATACACAAGCTTTTATAAATGGAGAGATCCTGTTCCCAGGAAGATGAAAGGGAAAAAGTTAATAATGGTTTTAAAAGGTATATGTAGATGTATAGGAGTTAAAGGAGTTCATAATTGATAATCTTTTTCTCTAATGTTTTAGGCAAGATTATCAGGTCAAAGTAAATGAGAGGGATGTGGGTTAGGGATTGAGGTAGTTAATGAAGGCTTGAGAGGAATAGAAGGAGAAGTTTATCAAGGACACATAAAATATGTCAGACAATATACTCTAGCTAAGGCTATGGAGCACTAATTTGTAGAAGTATCAATACAAAGGTAAATGGTTAGATTGATTCAAAATTGAAGCATTACAAAGTCAGCGGTGCAGAACTACAAAGGAGCAAAGGAATGGAGGGAGTTGATATGCCTACGGAGCATTCACTCATGAGAAGTATGACACATAGAAAAAAAAACTTTAAAAAGGAGAGGGGATTAATAGACTCAGGAGGAAAATGAAATAATCAGGAGATTAAAACTTTAAATGAATTTGAGGAGTAAATATAGCAGGTAAGCTCAAAGAATAAGAAGCTATGCACTGGAGTTTAAGATTTCAGAGACTGAAAATTCTACATATGGAAAATACCTAACATACAACCATATGAAAAGGAGATGAAACTTTCATTTTTGAGCATCTGTAGGCATTGCACTTGGCATTTTATGTATGTTGTCTCATTTAATTATCTGATTAATTATTTTCATAGATGAAAAAAACAAAGTTGAGTAAAGTTACTTGACTTGCCCAATGTTACACAGCTAAGTCAATAGTAGAACTGGGATATAAACTCTGGCCTATGAATTAATAATTCCAAAGTATATACTCTCTCCACAATAAAACACCAACTGCCCAATGTAAGAAGGTTGCCAGGGAAAAGTGGGCCAAAGATTACTTGAGGTGAGTAAGTGAAAGAACTCCAAGACTAGATGGTAGACGGGGTAACGGTGCATGGGGTGAATGACACAGAAGTAATTCACTTGATGGCTAAACTTGAAAGAAAAAGTCTATTAGTCAATTCCATAATCATTGAAAAATACAGAGAAGTGACAATGAGGCTGATAAATTACAGCAACATAGAGGGGGTGAGGTAGTACATGATGAGTTCTGCTGTAGGTTGGCACCATGATGGGTGGAAAAAACCATAAAGGTACTGTATATTACTGTAGCACACCATGAAACTCCTCATAAAATAATATGGTGGACACCGGAGTTCTTATGTGACTACTGTCCTGAACACTCAACATAAAAAGCGGAGAAACTGAAGATCTAGGCAACTCTAAATCTGGTAGATTATTCTGTCTGTGCTTGTTACATTGATCACTGAACTTTGGACACCCATCAAGAGGGCAAGGGAGGCGCTGGGGACCTGCACCAACTCAGTTTTATCCTCAGTCTAGTATGAATCCTGTGCAACCTTTGCTTGCTGGTTTGGTGATAGGACAAATTAAAAGCAACCTTAAACTAAGGCCAAGTCATCCTCCTACAGTATTCTAACCCCTAACAATTACTGAAGGGTAGTTAGCTCAGGATAGGGGATAGAATAGCCAGAAAGTATGAGCTTCAAAGAAAAAGGAATTTTTACATGCCAGAGAAGAGTCACTCTGTGGACACAGTAGCAAAGGGCAAGGTGAATGAATGCTCACCACCACCGCTGAGACTCATGATTCTTAGAGGGTGGGAACATGAACAGATTCTACTCCAAATGGTGGCAAGAGAGAGAGCTATCTTTTAGTTAATGGCAAAATATGGGGGGGGGGGTATTCCTTAAGGAGGTCGGGTTTGTTTTCAAGGTAACATGGTTATGGGGAATGATGGGAAGGATTGGGAGATGAAAAAGAAAGGAAGGATAAGTATAGAGATACAGAGAATAAAACAGTATAATGGTAAGATTAGTGAATATGGGTGACCCCTGGGGCTTGTATTTTGTAAGGTCATCACAGATGGCTGGGAATAAACAAAGGAGAGCACTAATTTCAGACTGTTTTCCTGTATCTCTGACATAATGTAAATGTAGCCTTTCGGCTGAGCGTAATTCCCACCTCACAATGAGAGTAAATCTTTTTTTTGTATCACAACAGACCTGACAAGACGTATGCAGTAACACCAATGGATGTACGTGTTTTGGAAAGGTAAGGTGATCATATATGCACCCAACACCAAAAGCATTGATTTAAACCTCAAATCAGGCTCAGTCTCACAAATATGCCAATTTTTCTTATAAAATAAAAAAATCTATTAATAATTAGCTTGTTCAAATTTCTTTTGACCCAATTATATGTGTTCCTACTTTTACCATATATTGGCATAACAAGTTTCACACACATTAGAAGCAAAGCAGGTTTTCTTTTTTCTTGAATCACACATGCCTCTTTTGAAGTTCAAATGATGGTTATGGATTGTTCTAGTACCCACGCACCAAGATTTGGAGAATAAGATCATTTTAACTCTTCCTTTGCTTTTTAATCATTTAGGCTTCAGGCATGTCCCTTTTAAGCTTTTAACTTTCTAGCTAAATAACACTGTTTTCTGATTTGAGAGAATATTTTTTTGTTTGTTTTCTTCTCTGTTTATCTGGGCTCTTTTGTTTGTTTTTTGTCAGTCATTAAATATTTCCATTATTC
>NW_012135747.1:3412094-3414730 GCF_000956105.1 Propithecus coquereli | reverse complement strand
ATATTAATTTAATTTCTATGTAATATAAATTTTTAGAAAGTTAGTTCCTCCCTAGAAAGGAAATCACCAGAAAGAAAAGCAGGTAACAAGAGTACACACAGAGAAAAGAAAAGAATGATAACAATATTCTAATTACTAACAATACCAGGAAGATACACACACACACAAACACATACACACACATATTTGCATTTTCTATATCCCACTAGCTTTTGACCATATTTTGAACAAGTATTCCTACATTAAACAAAAATCAAGGGAAAATACTCTAAGAAAAATCCTTTAATTGTAAGGTAACATAAGCTTCCTCTAACGACAGTGAAAGTCCTCAAAAAAGAAACTGTTAAATCTGTAAACCCAGCACAGGAAATCTTGCCAGGGTGAAAATATAGAGAGAAATCATCCTAGCAGGGAGAAGGAAGAGTAAAGCCAAATTGCCTTAAGAATTTGGGAGTAAATACCAAAGTTACTGGGGTGGTGTCTCTCAGCCCTTGTAAGAGAAGAAAAGGTAATGAGTACTAACTGATTTTTGGTTGAGACAGTAAGGGGCATTCAAGAAGATCCAGACAAAAAGTGACTCCAAGCTAAACTCCAGTATTGTAGTAGAAGCAGCCTTGCCATCATTTCTTTCTTGCTCCACTGGATAGCTGTGGCTGAAGATCAAGGGTTGGATGAGAAGAGGCAGCAGGACAGACCCTAAAAGTTCAGAAAGAGAGAACACCCACACCAACAGGCCTACAGCAGTCACAGCAACAGTGTTGCATGAACAGCATTTGGCAGAAACAATCTCTCGGGTATTTATCATGACAGTGTCTAAAGGTATGTGAAAAAGTATGTTAGCCATTATGATGAAAGTTTACGCATTGCTTTTGACATGAGAGAATTATCTCGTTGTCTTGCCTGTGTTAAAAAAACAACAACAAACACCTTGCATTGTACTTACGCAGATACACAAATAGGTTGAGCCCTTCTATCATGCTTTACTTTTGTTAATTTCAGTAATTTCACAAATTATATTAACCTTTACACTTGTAGACATGATTCCAACAACTTATTTTCTCATATGTCTCTCAATTTCTTACCAGAGGCATAAGACAGGGTTGACAAATTCCTACACCTACATGCAAGTCAGAAAAAGTTTTATTTTTGTAACAAAGCATAGCATAAAACCCATCTGACCCTAGCCACCCCAAAATTCTGTCTCATTCTCACAACCAATTTGGAAGAAACACATATATCTTTTCTCTCTACATAATGTTCCTTTGTCATAGCTACTGAACAGCATCCCAACAGCAGCCCTGAAATTGTGCAGGTTTGGTAATAGCAACTATAGAGGAATGAATGTGTTTAATTAAAACCTTTAAAAAAAATGAAAAAGAGTTTAAATGGTATTATTTCCTCTCTCACCCTAGCCTTGCCAACTTAGTGGTTATAGCTATTAAAAAAAAGGATTTGTCTGAGTAATCATTCATCACTAGACTGTAGATAACAAAATTTATTATATAATTTATTTTACACATTTATATAGATAATAAAATACAGCTCCAGAATAAAATGTCCTAAGGTTCAGGCTTATTCACAAAATTATGTCATTTCTCTTGGTATACAATACTCCAGGCATGGACATTTGCTTATAAAATAGATATTTCACATTATAACAGGAAGAAATCTCAAATTTTATGATTATTTTTTCCCCTTCTGATGCACCACTGAGAACAACCATGAGATTTATATGTGTGATTATGTGTGTGTTTTAAGTTTGTGAAATCTGAAGTGGAAGCAAAACAATTAAAATCCATATGAATTCTTAGAATAAATGAGGATTCAGAACTAGGTAGCATAGTACCCACATCCCATAAACAAACAAAGAAGCTACCAGTGGATTCCTTCAGACAGGCATCAAAGAACAATATAAGTGGATATCAGAAAGAAACTTTCCCAGGATTTAACATAAATATCATTTCACATTTATAAATCATACTCTTTGGTAGATCATAATTTGTAGCAAACTAAATGAGTGACTCATAGATCCCTGTCCTCCGAAACAGAATTGAAATATTGCTGCCTGTACATCTAACTTAGCTAAACTGTTATATCAGATATTCCTTAATCAGCTTTAACATTCGTTTCTCTTCTCCTTTTGAGAAAGAATAGTTATTAGGTGTCCAGCACTGTCCCTAACACAACACATATACATGCTCCTTAAACGACAGCTATGTAGAATAGACATTGTCTTGTCTCCTACCGTTCCTCTTCTAATAAATATTCCTTCTAATCAATGGGCTCAAATGGCAGCTGCCGTCTTCTCAGATGATTTTGCCCACGGATGAGACCCTAACCCAAACTAACCATCAGAGATAGGTAAAATTCAGGAAAAAAACTTAGTTGCCTTATTGTTTATTCTGTTTTGTGCATGTTGGTCTGTCCATTAGTATCCATGTATTTCCCATTGTAAGATATTCAGAGATTTTATAGAAATTAAATTTCCTAAATTATCCATCTCTAGGGATAGGGACAGTGGACACGGCACTTTCAAATGATTTTTCTTGAGAGCCCGAGGTGAGAACTTACCTTAGCAAGCTTTGATATATTAATATTTAGCTGACATATACCTATTTAATATAAACATGGAATCT
>NW_012135747.1:3399732-3401429 GCF_000956105.1 Propithecus coquereli | reverse complement strand
TTTCATGTGCCTGTATTGATGCCTTGAGTGTAAGATCAAAGTCTGCATTTTTTAATAAGAATCAAAGTATCCAAATGGGATTTATTCATTACAGTTAGAGATTCTCAGTACTTCATCTGTTATTAATGCCTTTGTCAGACCACTCTTCCCCAAATCTACCTGCCAGGGATAATATATTGTACTTCTGTTCCTCTCCATGCCTTGGGTCAAAACTTTGTATATTAGGAGGCCAATACTACTCAATGTTGAGAGTGGTGGAAAACTCAGATTTGTCCTTTGTTGTAACTTTTCCCCAGTATCCCCATAATATGTTCCAACAGTCCGATATTTTTGGCTCTTTCCTACATAACTGAATATTTTTCAAGTCACTGCACCAGTTGGTGTTCAGGACTTCAGGAGAGGACTCGAATCCTGATCTACTTGTTTTGCCCATGGCCTTTCTTCCTATAATTCCCCAGGTGGGAAGGAGTGGGCTTTTCTTGCACTTCTTCCTATGTGATCAGGACTTCCCAGGTAAGGTAAAAGGACTTTCCCTTTCCACCATAGCATATCCTCCTTTGTCCCAGCCAATTCCTGTATCAGTAAAACCCAAAGGGTTGTGTGGGGGTTGGGGGAGAAGCTTACTGTTAAGGGAACTAAACTGAGGTTATTTTTCATATTATATCTATTATAAATATATATTTGAAATATTTTTCACTATTATCCTAAAGCAATAATAACAAGAAAAAGTTACCACATGTTCTAAAAGCTAGATGTTTAGTCAGCAAATACTTTTTGATATTTATTTGCAGTTCTTGGTTATTATCATATTGAGGATTTATTCTACCTTGAAGGTTGGGAAAAATGCCACTTCAGAGGTTTTCTAGGGGAAAAAAAATGTCTTTCTTGGCCTAATATATTTCAATTGTCAGGTGTTCCAGGTATCACTTACTGGCTATTGTACTGAATCATCTTCTGTGGATCCATGAACTGCACTCCCATCCCCAGCCCCCCCACCCCCTACACACTCATCAGAAACTTCCTTGAAAATTGCATTGAAATAATGTCAAAATGACTTCACTCAAAAGCATTAGATAAAGAATAGGGCTTAAGGAAAGCAAACTTTTTATCATTCTCTCCACATTAAATGCAAAGCTCTCTGTGAATTGCAATGTTTTAAAGAAGATACCCATAGTTTGAAGACTTACAGAGACATAGAAATTGTCTAAGTGCTGATTTTCCAAACTAATGTAGAATATTTTAAGTGTCTATCTATATACCTATCTATATATCTCTGGGAGAAAAGCAAGAAGATGCAAAAATAAGCACACTCACATTCTCTTTGCTTTGAGAATCTAAATGAACATTCACATAAAAATACTTATGCAACACTGTTCATGTGTATCAAAACCGCACATATTATAGAACTCACATAAACCCATTTAAGAGAATAAATGAAATTGTTCAAAAGGAAAGGCCAGCTCATGACCATTTAGGACTACCAAATTCTGGGGCAAATAATGTTCATTCTGTAGAGTGGCAAGCACAGAATTGCTGGGATTTCAAAGAGAAAAGTTTGAATAGGTTAGACTTTCCTGAGCTTTTCTCAGCTCAGGCAATCTGAGCCATTTTCCCAAATTTTAAAGAAAATACATTACATCTAAAAATTTCTGAAACATCCATGTTCTATAATTTATATATAATCATGCACCACATAA
>NW_012135747.1:3398552-3399682 GCF_000956105.1 Propithecus coquereli | reverse complement strand
AGACATTAATCTCGTATACATCTCTATCAGAGCTCTTGGATGACCAAGTGCATTGTCAATGAACAGTAATATTTTAAAAGTAATCTTTTTTCTGAGGAGTAGATCTCAATAGTGGGCTTAAAATATTCAATAAACTATCCTATACACACATATGCTGTCATCCAAGCTTTGTTGTTCCATTTACGAGCACAGGCAGAGTAGATCTAGCATAATTCTTAAGGGCCCTAGAATTTTCAAAATGGTAAGTGAACATAGTCTTCAACTTAATGTCATCAACTGCATTATCCCCTAACAAGAGAGTCCAGCCTATCCTTTGAAGCTTTGAAGACAGGCATTGATTTCTCCTTTCTAGCTATGAAAGTCCAATACGGCATCTTCTTCCAATAGGAGGCTGTTTCATCTACAATGAAAATCTGTTGTTTAATGTAGCTGCCTTCATCAATTATCTTAGCTAGATCTCCTGGATAACTTGCTGTGGCTTCTACAATAGTACATGCTGCTTCACCTTGCACTTTTACGTTACGGAAATGGTTTCTTTTTTTAAACTTCATGAATGAACCAACCTCTGCTAGTTTCCAACTCTTCTTCAGCTCCTTCACCTGTCTTTATAGAATTGAAGAGAGTTAGAACCTAAGCTGTGGATTAGGCTTTGGCTTAAGGGAATGTTGTGGCTGGTTCGATCTTTTATCCAGACCATGAAAACTTTCTCCATATCAACAATATGGCTGTTTTTCTTTCTTATCATTCATGTGTTCACTGGAGTAGCATTTTTTATTTTCTTCAGGAACTTTTCCTTTGCACTCACAACTTGGATAACTGTTTGCCTCAAGAGGCATAGCTTTCAACCTGTCTCAGCTCTGGACATGCCCTCCTCTCTAAGTTTAATCATTTTTAGCTTTTGATTTCAAGTGAGAGACAGTGAAACTCTTACTTTCACTTGAAAACTTAGAGGCCATTGTAGGGTTATTAATTGGCCTAATTTCAATATGATTGTGCTCAGGGAGTAGAGAGACCTGAGAAGAGGAAGAGAGATAGGGAATGATTGGTCCATGGAGTAGTCAGAACACACACAACATTTATTAAGTTTGTGGTCTTATATGAGTGAGGTTCACTGCACACCAAAACAATTA
>NW_012135747.1:3385652-3387504 GCF_000956105.1 Propithecus coquereli | reverse complement strand
TATTGTGAATAGTGCTGCAATAAACATGGGAGTGCAGATATCTTTTCAACACACTGAATTCTCATCCTTTGGATATACACCCAGAAGTGGGATAGCTGGGTCATATAGTAGTTCTATTTTTAGTTTTTTGAAGAACCTCCAGACTGTTTTCCATAGTGGTTGCACTACTTTACATTCTATCAACAGTGTATAAGAGTTCCCTTTCTCCACATCCTTGCTTGTCTTTTTTGATAAAAGCCATTTTAACTGGGGTGAGATGATATCTCATTGTAGTTTTGATTTGCATTTCTCTGATGACTAATGAGGTTGAGCAATTCTTCATATGCCTGCTGGCCATTTGTATGTCTTTTGAGAAATGTCTATTCAGATCCTTTGCCCACGTTTTAATCAGATTGTTTGATTTTTTCCTATCATCTAGTTGTTGGAGTTTCTATATTTTTTTATTTCAGTATATTATGGGGGTACAAATGTTTAGGTTATATATATTGCCTTTGCCCCACCTGAGTCAGAGCTTCAAATGTGTCCATCCCCCAGACGGTGTGCACTGAACCCATTAGATGTGTATATACCCATCCCCTCCTCTGCCCTTCCATCTGCCTGACACCCCAATGAATGTTTATACTATATGTGCACTTAACTGTTGATCAGTTAAAACCAATTTGATGGTGAGTACATGTGATGCTTGTTTTTCCATTCTTGTGATACTTCACTTAGTAGAATGGCCTCCGGCTCTATCCAGGATAATACAAGAGGTGCTATATCACCATTGTTTTTTGTGGCTGAATAGTTTCTTATATATTCTAGTTATTAATCTCTTGTCAGATGGTTTGCAAATATTTTCTTCTATTCTACGGGTTGTCTCTTTATCTTGTTGATTGTTTCCTTTACTATGCAGAAGCTTTTTAGTTTAATGTGATCCCATTTGTACAATTTTGGTTTGGTTGCCTGTACTTTGGGGATATTACTCAAGAATTTTTTTGTCCAGATCAATGTCCTGAAGCATTCCCCAAATGTTTTCATTTACTAGTTTCATAGTTTCGGGTCTTAGATTTAAGTCCTTCATTCATTTTGATTTGATTTTTGTATATGGCAAGAGATAAGGGTCTAGTTTCATTCTTCGGCATATGGATATCCAGTTTTCCCAGAACCATTTATTGAAAAGACTATCCTTCCCCATTGTATGTTCTCACACCTTTGTTGAAGATAGGTTCACTATAGATGTGTGGATTTATTTCTAGGTTCTATATTCTGTTCCATTGGTCTATGGATCTGTTTTCATGCCAGCACCATGATGTTTTGGTTACTACAGATCTGTAGTATAATTTGAAGTGAGGTAATGTGATTACTCCAGTTTTGTTATTTTTGCTTAGGATGGATTTGGCTATTCTGGGTCTTTGTGGTTCTGTATAAATTTTAGGATTGTTTTTTCTATTTCTGTGAAGAATGTCATTGCTGTTTTGAAGGGAATTGCACTGAGTCTGTAGATTGCTTTGGGTAGTATGGACATTTTAACAATGTTGATTCTTTCAATCCATAAGCATGGAATAGCTTTACATTTTTTGTGTCCTCTTCAAGTTCTTTTATCAATCCGCAACAGGACTTCTCTCATAGCTGTAAGAACTGGGTTTGTGATAAGTAGTTTATACTTTTAAGTTAAATTTCCCATATTTCACATTTTGGCTTTTCCAAGCTTCATCATATTAAATAATGAAAAATAAAGCTTAAATCTATTCTTTAAAGGATAAATTGTCCCATGGCTAAATTCAAAAACCTAATTCAGCCCTACACTATGACATTTGTTAACAACACTCAGGTAATAATATGAAAGGCAAGAAAAATAGGGGCCTGACAT
>NW_012135747.1:3383517-3385602 GCF_000956105.1 Propithecus coquereli | reverse complement strand
CCCAAATCTATTAATTATATGTGCAAAGAGAGATGCCCCCAAAACTGGAAGAAAAACAGGTATAACATAAAAAAAGACAGCTACGAAGTATGAAAAACAAACACATTTACTTTCAAACTTTGATATTGCCCGATAATAAAGACTGTCATATTATTACCATTATTGAAAATGGTAAAACAAAGCCATTTTTTTGCTATTATAAATATTAACATCCTAAGAGCAGGTCAAGTCCTATCTGGTTTTATCTGCCATGTGAAGGGGGGATAACAATTCTTTTTTATTCCTATTCCTGGCAAGAGGGACTTCAAAAGGCCACAGCAGAAGTGTGCACAAACAGCACCTTCTATTTCCATGGAAGCATCACTATATTACATTTCATCTTTAGGCCTATTTAATGTGTGCAGTGTTGATGATATGCCAAGAAAAGCATAAAGAGAATGAGGAATGTACATAGAAATTCTATTAAAATAATCTCATCCTTGAGAAGAGAATCAAGAGCTAAGAAAACAGAAAACAAAGTTGCTCTCCAGCTTAAAATGTAACATCATGTCTGTGTAGAGGCATGCTCTCTTCCCACTTCAAAGAGAATATTTGGTGATCACAGCCAGAAAAAGGAATCCAAACTACTTCCTTTTGTAGTAATCTCTGTCATTTAACCATAGCCTATTCATCCTACTCTACATATTACTGTAACTAAAAAAATCCCAAATATCTAAAATGTGTACCATTTAATAACACTTATCAACCTAAGAGGAATGTTACTGATCTCTATTCATGCTTGCAAAAGCATTCTAAGATCTTTTTTACAAGCAAGTGCTATATAACAACAAAATGCCTATTACTGTTCAATCCTCTCCCCAGCCAAAGCAAGTTTTGGCCTCCCAGTATTGCTGGCAGCAAAATAAACTTGACGTCATTCTTCTAAGCCCAATTGGCAGCCCAGCTGTGCCATTATCTTCGGGAAGTGTGGTCATGTACAGTAATACCCACATTATGTGACAATGGCCAAGCCAAAATTACCCCTTAGAATAGAGTTCAGCCTCTGAGAATGTAGAATTGAGAAGACATGCTGTGTTCGGCAGACCAGTCACGGTGAGGGACATTTCTGTCTGATAATGGCTCTAAATTACTGATATCAACTTGGCGTCGAAGACTCAGGGCAAAAACAGCTATTTTCTTTCCATGTGAACATTCACCAAAAATATGAATGCAGCTGCCTTAGTCTTGATTTTCTGCATTGTATTTATGGGATATATAAGGTCATGACTATAAATACAGATAAAATTTATATAAAACACCAAATTAACTGGATTGCATTTTATATATTATAGAATATATCTAGGTTTTTTTCTTATTTATAGATCTTAGAGGAGTATAAAACCCAGGCCACAAGCCAGATTACAGTTTAATAAACAACTGCATAGTTGTGTCTCTTCTGGTATAAAATATACCAAAATGATAAGAGGCTGGAAATTCAGTGCATAACCTACATCAATAGCTTGGTTCAATTTTTCCATATGCTTGATTTATGAAAACAAACTCATACTTTGTGAAGGAAAATTAATCTTCCTATACAGAATTTTCTTTATGAAAATAGGAAAATATGTTCTCTATACCAGGAGAAAAATGTCAGGGGGCAGGCAGGAGAAAGAAATGAGAGATTATTGGAAAATACAAACTATATCCATAATCTCTTTGATCAAATAACTGCTTGCTGATGTTTTTGGAAAGTAGAACATGGTCAAGCTTAATAAAAATAAAAGGTACATCCTCTTCTCTTTCATAGTTCTCTCTCCTAATAAACTATGATTTTTAATAATTTACTGGGTTTCCTTCCAGAAAAAAAGATTTATGCATGTATCAGCATATACTTATGTGAAGCATGTGTGTATATACATCCACATCTGTTTTTTTCCTATTAGAGTGAACTTCCGGGGTTAAAGAGTATAGGCATACCTTGGCGATGTGAGGGTTCAGCACCAGACCACTGCAATAAAGCCAATATTGCAATAAAGTGAGTCACGTGAATCTTTTGGTTTCCCAGTGCATATAAAAATTACATTTACACTATACTATAGTATATTA
>NW_012135747.1:3378624-3379307 GCF_000956105.1 Propithecus coquereli | reverse complement strand
AAGAAAACATTTACCAAACAAAAGGAAAAATATTTCAATGTTCATCTGATGACGCTTTAAAATGGATGAAAGAGAAGGAGAGGGATATTGGGCAAGGAAATATACTTCCAACTTCCAGCCCCTAGAACCCTTTAACTCAGAAAAACCGTGTCATTCCATACCAACTCTACATTTCACCCAACTCTGAAATAAATCTTCCCCCTATTTGTGAAAGTGTGAGGAGCCAAACTTGCTGAATTTCTGACTTTTCATCTCGATTCCATTCTGACATTTTACCTTAGTTTTAAGAAAGGGACTTTATTTTTTTTTATTCTAGTAACTGGATCTCTGATCTCATGTCTTAGTTCCTTATTACCTGGTGCCCCAGTTCTTGTGACATTGAAATTCTTGTTCCTTAAGAATTTCCAAGAACTGGAGTCCCAATAGCAAATCCCAGTCTCCATGGATGGCTCCCTGCCATTTATCCTCCATGAAATTCCCTATAAACATAGTAAGACCTCCTCCATCTGTTTTCTACCTCACAACCCTCTTTACAATAACTGCCATCACCTACTACTATAGGCAGTTACTTCAGTCCCCCCAGGCACTGATCACTCTTCTTATGATTGGTCTCTAAAATCCTGTTGCAATAAAATGAGCTTTGGCATGACAGGAAAAATAATTTTGAGATTTCCACTATAATA
>NW_012135747.1:3375742-3376824 GCF_000956105.1 Propithecus coquereli | reverse complement strand
AATTTCTGAAACATCCATGTTCTATAATTTATATATAATCATGCACCACATAACATTTTGGTCAACGATGGACTGCATATATAATGGTGGTCCCATAAAATTACAGTACCATATTTTACTGTAGCTTTTCTATGTTTATATACACAAGTACTTACCATCGTGTTGCCATTGCCTATAGTATTTAGCAACATGCTGTAAAGGTTTGTAGCCTAGGGACAAAGGACTATACCATATAGCCTACGTGTGTAGTAAGCTATACCATCAAAGTTTGTGTGAGTACACACTATGATGTTTATACAACAATGAAATTGCCTAAGGACATATGTCTCAGAACATATCCCTGTCGTTAAGTGATACATGATTGTATATCTAGCTTTTACTACATTTAAATCTTTTTCCTTGATAAATGAAAAAAATAAATCACAAATTATCACTTTCTAATTGCAATTTGCAGAAATTTAAAAAAATACAACTAAAGTAAGTCTGAATGAATGCAACACTGAGAGGCAAAAAAGCCTAAAGTCTGAGATTCTAGGTTCGGGAGCATACTGCTGGATGACCTTGTTCAAGCTTTTCATCCTCTTTGTGCCTCAGTTTTCTCATCTGAAATAGTGGGAAATAATTCCACCTACCTCACAGAATGGCTATGAGGATTAAATGATGTATAAAGGTCTCAAAATAGTAGCCAGCACTGAGTAAGTGCCCTGTAAGTTTTTGTCAACTAAATAAAATAAATATTGCACTAAAGCACAAAATGTAGCCTTTTCTTCCAAGGTCAGAGCACAATAATAGCTCTTCAAACAGCCTGCTGGATCTAACAGGAAGAGATGAATAGTTTTAAGAATAAAGAGAGATAAATGAGAAAAGCAGATATTTTTGTCCTCACTGAGTCCTGGTCTTCAGTATGTGTGGAGACTTTCAAATCAAAACAGTACTTTTTACTCTACAATTGTATTTTCCTTCTTTTGTTTTGCACTTCTTGTCTCCAAATCAGGCTCTCTTTTTCTCTAGTTCCCTAAAAATTTCATGTTTAGTTTAATGCTGAACTCAAAGTATAAAAATGTGAAAACAAAAATGTGATA
>NW_012135747.1:3361628-3362899 GCF_000956105.1 Propithecus coquereli | reverse complement strand
AAACTATACAGAAGATTAATAAAAAAAAGTTGGTTCTTTGAAAAAATAAATAAAATTGACAGGCCTCTTGCTTGATTAACAAGAAGCAAAAAGAAAGGACTCCAATAAGCTCCATCAGGAATTAAAAGGGAGAAATTACACCTGATACCATGGAAATACAAAATATCCTTTATGAATATTATAAAAATCTCTGTGCACATAAACTTGAAATCATGGAGGAAATGGACAAATTCTTAGAAACACACAACCTAGGTAGCCTGAATCAGGAAGAAATAGAAGTCCTGAACAGACCAATATCAAGTACCAAAATTGAAGCAGCAATAAAAAACCTTCCTAAAAAGAAAAGTCCTGGAGCAGATGATTTCACACCCAAATTTTATCAGACCCACAAAGAAGAACTGGTGCCTATCCTGCAGAAATTATTCCACAACACAGAGAAAGAAGGAATCCTCCCAAACAAATTTTATAAAGCCAATATCACCCTGATACCAAAATCAGGAAAGGACACAAGAAAGAAGGAAACTACAGACCAATATCCCTTATGAATATAGATTTAAAAATTCTCGCCAAAATCCTAGCAAACTGAATTCAGGTGTTTATCAAAAAATAATCCATCATGAACAAGTGGACTTCATCCCACACATGCAAGGATGGTTCAACATATGCAAATCTATAAATGTAATTCACCACTTAAATAGAAGTAAAAAAAAGACCATATGATCCTCTCAATAGATGCGGAAAAAGCATTTGACAAAATTCAACACCCATTTATTATAAGAATGCTTAACAAAATAGGCATAGATGGGACTTACCTTGAAATGATAAAAGCCATATATGACAAACCCACAGCCAACATCATATTGAACAGGGAAAAAATGAAAGTATTCCTGCTTAGAACTAGGACCAAACAAGGTTGCCCTCTATCACCACTTCTATTCACCATAGTTCTAGAAGTCCTAGCCAGAGCAATCAGACAAGAGAAGGAAATCAAGGGCATCCAAATGGGGGCAGAAGAGATCAAACTATTGCTCTTTGCTGATGATATGATCTTATATCTAGAAAACCTCAAAGATTCTGCCACGAGACTACCGAAATTAATAAACAAATTCAGCAAAGTCTCAGGTTACAAAATCAATGTACGGAAATCAGTAGCATTCCTATATACCAACAACAGTCAAACTGATAACCAAATCAAGGGCTCAATATCCTTCACAATAACAACAAAGAAAATAAAATACCTAGGAATATATTTAACTAAGGAGGTAAAAGAC
>NW_012135747.1:3359041-3361578 GCF_000956105.1 Propithecus coquereli | reverse complement strand
TATGTTTCTGATAGGGCTTGTTATTCTAATATTTCTATTATCTATATAAAACAAGAAGTAAGGCCTTCCTTTGGATATCTTCCTCAAAATAACTCAACTAAGAATACAGAACAGTAAAAAGAATCCTCAAATGTTATTTTGACTTTTTGTGTAATTTTCATCTGTGAATATGTAAAACCACAAGATAATTATGCTGTCAAACTCTCCATCACTGTGCAAACTTTCACTGAATCAAAGAAAAACAAGGCAATGTATTTTATTACTTTATTACTTCAGAAAGCAAGAGAAGTAATAGTAATAACATGACACTAAGTATCACGAAAAAGTTTAAAGATGACGAGTTTGCTCTAAGAAGATTTACAAACAAAAACCAAGACTTTTATTCAGATGTTCAGTATTATAACAAACTTGATCATCCTCATATGACCTTACTCATCAGCTAAAGTTGTCCATTTTTTCACCCTACATAATAGGCAGTTCAAATTCCCTTTCTGTGACTTTTATAATGCCTGATGCACTTCCCAAGGTATCTGCAAATCACCATAGGTTTACATGCTCAGGTACCTAAGCTTCTGCCCCTATCAAAGCAGTCCAGTTTATTGAGGAATATCACAGCATACTGTATAGCAGGACCCATATGTAGGAAAATAAGCTCTTTTTCATGGTATGCACAAAATAAAACTTGGTGTTTAACATACTTTATTCAAGTTTTGAGGAAGATGATATACATCATAAGATGCAGATTTAAGATTATTCACAATCTAAATGAAAATCTAAAGGTAAGAAGCAACAGTTGTTCCAGATGGGAAAGAATCAGTGAAAGAACTCTGGAAGTATGAAGAATCAAACTGAAAGCACACCCCCAAAGGGGAACACCAGCTCTCTAGCAACAGGTATCAACCAAATTCAGAACACTAAAATGACAGAATAATAATTTTGAACATGGATTGTAAGAAAACTCAATGATATGCAAGAGAAAATAGATACCCCACACTAAGAAACCACACACATACAAAAAAAATCCAGGACTTGGAAGAAAAATTAACTAAAGAAATTGAAGTATTAAAGAAAAATCAAACATAATTTGGGGAAATGAAGAATTTATTCAAGTAGTTACAAAACACAGTAGAAAACTTTAAAAACAGGTTAGATCAGGCAGAAGAAAGAATCTCAGGGGTTGAAGACAATACCTTTCAATTAAACCAAGTCAGTTGCAGAGAAAAGAGCAAAGCCCACAAGGAATGTGGGATTATGTGAAGAGGCCTAACATGAGAATTATAGGCATCCCTGAGGGTGAAGAAGAAAATACACAAGGGTTGGATGAACTATTTGAGGATATAATGGAGAGAAATTTCCCTGGCCTTGGTGAAAATCTAGATATCCAGGTACAAGAAGCTCAAAGGACTCCTGGAGATTCATTGTGAACAGAAATACACCATGGGATATAGTCATCAGACTGGCCAAAATTAACAGAAAAGAGACCCTCCTATGAGCTGTAAGGTGAAAGAAGCAGGTAACCTACAGAGGAAAACCCATAAGACTAATTACAGACTTCTCAACTAAGACCTTACAAGCAAGAAGAGACTAGGGCCCCATTCTCACTCTTCTCAAACAGAATAATGCCCAGCCTAGAATTCTGTATCCTGCAAAACTAAGTTTCTCATATGAAGAAGAAATAACGACCTTCTCATAGGGACTGAGGGAATTCATGAGACAAGACCTGCCCTCCAGGAAGTACTCAGAACAACATTATACACGGATCAGCACCACACAATAAACACTCACCAGCATAAAATCATCCAAAAGCTAAAGATCAAAGGCAAGATACCACAATGGCTCAACAGAGAAAACAAAGCAAAAAGGTTGACTCAACAGGATGAACAGAAATCTGTCCCACTTATCAATTCGTTCAATAAATGTGAAAGGCTTGAACTGCCCACTAAAGAGACATAGGCTGGCCGAATGTATAAATATATATAAGGCAAGCATCTACTGTGTTAAGGAATTACATCTAACACACAAGGATACATTCAGACTCAAGGCAAAGAAATGAAAACAATATTTCATGCTAATGGAAGCCAAAAGAAAGCTGGGGTAGCAGTTCTGATTTCAGGTAACTTAGTCTTCAAATCAACAAAAGTAATGAAATACAAAGATGGTCACTATACAATGGTGAAAGGTACAATTCAACAAGAAGACATAACAATTCTAAATATTTATGTACCTAACTCAGGTGCACCCAATTTCATAAAGCAAATCCTACTTGATCTAAACAAAATGATAAACAGCAGCACTGTAATAGCTGAGGAATTCAACATGCCCCTGACAGAACAGGACAAATCCATAAATCAGAAAATAAAACAAGAAAACATGGACTTAAACAGAACTCAGGAACAAATGAGCCTGACTGGCATTTACAGAACATTCTACCCCAAAACCACTGAACATATTCATTATGAACATTTATCTCATCAGCTCATGGGACATTCTCTAAGATTGACCATATCCTAGGCCACAAAGTATGTCTCAAAAAATTT
>NW_012135747.1:3358347-3358991 GCF_000956105.1 Propithecus coquereli | reverse complement strand
AAATTCAAAAACCTAATTCAGCCCTACACTATGACATTTGTTAACAACACTCAGGTAATAATATGAAAGGCAAGAAAAATAGGGGCCTGACATAAAACATACTTTTCAAAGTAATTTCCCAACACAAAATTCATATAATGTTCCCAGTTTACTTTCAGGCAATCACAATGCTTACTTATTTACCACATGAATATATGTTGGTAAACCATCACTGATCCACTACAAGGTACTAAGAACAGTCATGGTTTGAAAAATGCTACTTATTGTATTCCTCGACTATAAGTGAGGGAACAATTTGAGCAAAAAGTCAAAAGAGAGATGATGATATGAAACTTCTAAACTAAGGACTGATCTCCTGTTGAAAGACTTCACTGATCTGCACATGAAGATGATAAGTATTAATAACTTGTCCAACATCACAGAGTAAATGCTAGAGGCCAAGACTTCTCTGAAGACTAAATAAACAAAAGTATGTAAAATACACAGCACAGTGCCTGGCTCATAGTCCATGTCCAAAGAATGTATAATAGATCCTGCCCCTGATGAAATGCTCTTACTCCTTTTTTGGTGTAATATGCTATCAGTATACTTTGGAATTTTGATGACTTTTTTTTCTCAGTTTGAGAATTAGGAAACAACAATAA
>NW_012135747.1:3356604-3357279 GCF_000956105.1 Propithecus coquereli | reverse complement strand
CAAACTTCAAATATAAGGTTCTTAAATAGCTACATTTAATTTGTCAGAAATAAAGCAACTTGAATGTACTCAAGACATTAACTATAAATAGAAAATGAATAAATATAAATGAATCAGCGTGCATAGAAATGCCAATTTTAATCAGAATATGAATTTATTTTGGCTATTTGCTTAAAAACTAAGTAGCTTATTAATTTGAGGAACAAAATATTCTTCTCCACTTTAATATAACTGCCGCTCCTTCCACAAAGATCATGTTATGAACTATCTTGGAGATTACCCAAAGGAAAATGAATCCAATTATTATACCATTTTAAATTTAAGGTTCTAAACCAGAAAAGAATGTAGTCAAAAAGATGCACAACAATATGAGGTTGAGATCATTAGAAGTCCTCATCAGCCATAAGAACTTCTGTTTTCAATGATGCTGCATAATGGAAAACTTGTTAGAGTTTACTAGCTCGAAGCCAATGACAAATAGAGTCATAAGATTATGGAAAGATTCCATTGTCTGCATGTGCAGCATCACAGGAATAAGTAAAAAGGACTATAGCACATCACGTTTAGCAGATTTATCAACCTTATTTTGAGATTTGGCATGAAGAGAAGAATAAAGAAAAGATTTACTTGAAATTCTTCATTTTCAATCTATATGGCTAGCCTTTTTTTCTATCT
>NW_012135747.1:3331795-3348649 GCF_000956105.1 Propithecus coquereli | reverse complement strand
TATAAAACCATCCTCATATAGCCATCTAATCTTTGACAAAGCAGACAAAAACATACACTGGGGAAAAGAATCCTTATTCAATAAATGGTGCTGGGAAAATTGGACAGCCACATGTAGAAGACTGAAACAGGATCTGCACCTATCACCTTTCACAAAAATCAACTCACAGTGGATAACAGACTTAAACCTAAGCATTAAACTATAAGAATTCTAGAAGAAAATGTTGGAAAAACTCTTATAGACATTGGCCTAGGCAAAGGATTTATGAAGGAGACCCCAAAGGCAATCACAGAAACAACAAAAATAAATAAATGGGACCTAGTCAAATTAAAAAGCTTGGCAGAGCCAAGGAAACTGTCATGAGAGCAAACAGACAACCTACAGAGTGGGAGAAAATATTCGCGTGTTACACATCTGATAAAGAGCTGATAACTATAATCTACATAGAACTCAGGAAAATCAGCAAGAAAAAATTAAACAACCCTATCAAAAAGTGGGCAAAGAACATGAACAGAAACTTTGCAAAAGAAGATAGACTAACAATGGCTAACAAATATATGAAAAAATGCGCAACATCTCTTATCATCAGGGAAATGCAAATGAAAACCACAATGAGATATCACTTATCTCCAGTGAGACTGGCCTTTAACAAAAAGTCCCAAAACAATAAATGTTGGCATGGATGCAGAGAGCTAGGAACACTCATACACTGCTGGTGGGACTGCAAACTAGTACAACCTGTGTGGAAAGCACCATGGAGATACCCCAAAGAGATACAAGTAGAACTACCATTTGATCCAGCAATCCCATTACTGGGCACCTACCCAAAAGAACAAAAGATATTCTATAAAAAAGACATCTGCACCAGAATGTTTATAGCAGCACAATTCACAATTGCAATGATGTCAAAATAACCTACATGCCCATCAATACATGAGTGGATTAATAAAATGTGGTATATATATACCATGAAGTTCTACTCAGCTATAAAAAAAAAATGCTGATCTAGCATTGTATTATCCTGGATAGAGCTGGAGCCCATTCTACTAAGTGAAGGCTCCCAAGAATGGAAAATCAAGCACCACATTTACTCACTGCCAAATTGGCATTAACTGATCAACACTTATGTACATACAGTAGTAACATTCATTGGGTATTGGGCAGGTGGGAGGGGGGAAGAGGGGACGGGCATATTCACACCTAATGGGTGCAGTGCACATTGTCTGTGGGTTGGACACTCTTGAAGCTCTGACTCAGGTGGGGCAGAGACAATCTATGTAACCTAAACATTTGTATCCCTGTAATATGCTGACATAAAAAAATAAAAATAAAAAAAGATTATTCACAAAAAATATTGTTCTTAAAAGTCATTCCAGACATTCTGCCATGTTTCTATACCATCTCCTTTCTGTCCCTGGTTTCTTTTCCAGTTTTCCCTGCTTTGCTCTCCCCTAACTGCAGAATAGTTTAGCTTTCACTTTCATGCTTTATCCTGCTCCCTCATGTTTTCCAAATGCATCAGCCACCTAAATCACTTATCAAATATTTAATGTTTTCTCAACAAAGACAATTCCTTCCCTAAGAGAAAGCTTGAAGCCAATTAACATGATGGCTTTTTTCCTTTTTCACTTTGATATACTCTTTAGCTTAGTTCCATACTATAAGAGTTTATAGTCTAAATTGGTGTTTGTCAAACTTTCTTTTTAGCAGGAGAATCTTTTTTCAAAGGAAATTTTACAGAGAATCCTGACATATGACTAAGAGAGTAGAGCCACTGTTTGACGTGGAGGCAAGGAGTGAACCTGTAGACTTTCCTTTGGCCTCATCTTCCATTTCTTTGGCCTAATGACCCCCATAAATACCTAATACCTCACTGAAAGACCAGGTCTCCATACAATCAAGTTTGAAAAATACCGGATTATATTTAGAATTGGAAGAAAGTGTAAAATTGAGTAATTGATTTAAGAAACATGAGAAGAATTAGTCAAAGTTGACCTAAAAATTATGAGCCTGCTATATTGGGGGAGAAAGATAATACCATTGATAGAAATAAATACACTGGGAAAAGCATGTATTACTTTTAGTGTTGTAATTAGTCATCTATAAATGTGGATTCATTTCATAATGTAATTAGATGATTTATTATATGCACATAAGAAATGACAAATAATTCTAAAAACATTTATTATAAAACTTAAGTACTGTCAAATGAATAATTAATGTCCATATTCATCTATGCTTCCCACTATTATAATTTTACATATTTTTAATTAAATCTCTATTGATACTATAGGATAAACTAAATTTCAACATGTAAGACTAAAGAGAAGGGGATCCTTATAATTATCCACAAAATAGCTTCTATTTATTATACTTTGCCAAAAAGAATGATTATACCTTCCCTATCTTTCAGTAAACCTTGTATATAGTTTATGGCTTATCTTTCCAAAAGGAATCTAAGTTTTATAATAATCAAAGGCAACCAATTTATAAGAGGGAGAGAATGGAAATAAGCTTTATTATATGCCTACCATAAGCAATGCCCTGTGCTAATGCTTTTACATCAGCGGTTTTCAATTCTGCTACACATTACAATCGTCTTTTATTTTTTTAGCATTCTGCTGCATGAGTGCTTCCCCCACAGATTCTGATTTAATTGGTCAGAACTGGGGCCTTGGCTTGAGAATTTTTTAAGGCTCCCCAGATGATCATAATGTGCTGTCAAGATTGAAAATCAGAGTTTTATATACTTTATCTCATGTCATCATCAAAACAATCTGAGCAGGTAATTTTATTATTCCTTTATTCAGATTAGTAAATTGAATTTCAGAAAGGTTGCATAATTTGTCCCAGGGTATAGAGAAGGTATCAGAGTTAAAATTTAAACCCAAAGTTCCCTGACTGCAGTGAACTTTCTATCCTCTCCACACTTTGTCAAATTCAGAATACCGGAATTATTAGTATGAATTAAGAGTGCATATCTGTATTTTATTTTACTCCTGGCTTTTAAGAGGTGGTGGAATGAAGTACCTTTTACCTTCGTTTGCTGACAAGACACTATTTTGCTTATTGAACTAATTAAACTGCTACAAAGGATAAAGTATTTTATGCTATTAACATATGAGATACTGTCTTTCAAAATGTCCCGTTTTTTTCATAGACTATATTTAAAAATTGTGGATTTTAGGCCAGACATGGTGGCTTATGCCTGTAATCCTACCACTCTGGGAGGTTGAGGCAGGAGGATTCTTGAGGCCAGGAGTTTGAGACCACCCTGAGCAAGAGCAAGACCCTATCTCTACAAAAAAAAAAAAAAATAGAAAAATTAGTCCCAGCCACTTGGGAGGCTGAGGCAGGAGGATCATTTGAGCCCAGGAGTTTGAGGTTTCAGTGAGCTATGATGACACCAGTGCACTGTAGCCAGTGTGACAGAGCAAGACATTGTCTCAAAAAAAAAAAAAAAAAAAATTATGGGTTTTAGAATTGCCTATCAGAGATAAGAAGGAAAATGCAATACAAAAGTATCCAAGGAACATATAAGATGGAGATTTTACTTGTCAATAATTTTATTTTGTCTAACACCTTTCAGGTATAAAGTTGTTATAAAATATCACTTGTTAAATAGCAGCCAAACTTAAACAGAATTCTTAATAAAAAAAAACTTTGTTTTAAAAAATACATCTAATGTATAAGTTATGCAAAACTATAAATACATACCAACATTTTATTTAAAGTTTTAGAAAGACTATATATAGTGTAAGTTAATTTATAAATGTTTCATAACTTTTATGATAAGAGTAATATGTTATCACATAATTTCAACTAGCTAGCTGGAAATAAATATATAAATAACCTGCATTCTATTGCTTTTCATCTTAAAATATATTATCAACAGGCTTTTTTTAAAAAGTCACACCAAAGGTGATATTACCAACTCCCTAAAGGCAACGAATTCCAATAAAGTAGAATTCATATTTCACAGAGAAGATGGATAACATCTCACAATTCAACCTCAGCAGGAGTCATTAAGTCAGACACCTATGTGAAGGCTATACTTCTCACTGGATTACAAAGCCAATAAGAGCTCTGAATTTGAGTTACTAGCACTAACAAGATTAAATCAAGGTATTGTGAGAAAACGAAAAACCCTTGGATGTTTGGAGATTTCTAGAAAAAAACACTTACTCATTTTTTAGCTCAAATGGACATCTTTGGAAGTCATTTGGTCTTATTTTTCATTATACAAACCAGCTACAAGGCTTTTACAGCAATCCACATTTCATTCTTGGCCCTCTCAAATCCTGTACCCACTGCATTCACTTTAATTTCCAAAAATGTTTGTATAATCTACAAGGCTAGCATGATCCCTACCCTGCCTGCCTGCCTCCCAGGCTCATCTAACACTATATGTCCCTTCAATCTCTCAATTGATGCCACTCTGGACTTCTTTCAGATCTTCATAGGTACTGAGCTCTTTCCACTGCAGGATGTCTGCATAAACTTTTTTTTTTTTTTTTTTGTGGTGGGGGGAATATTTTTCTCATCTTCACCTTCCATTTGCCTGGCTAATATCTACCTATCCTTTTGGCCTCTAGAACTGAGAGGCTTTCTATATCATCTCTTCCCCTTTAAATTCAAATTTGGTCCTCTTTCTTAGCACCCTGTACATTTCTTTCATTTCTATAAAATTTGTAATGATATATCAATTTGGGAGACTATTATTTTATGTCTATGTTATCATGAGGCTGTTGGCTTCACAAGAGCATGAAACATCATTTGTTAGTTCACTATGATATCCTCAGAATCTTTTACAATGCCAGGTACATAACAGATAGTCAATAAATATTTACTGAGTGAATGAATCAACTGGGTACTTAACAAACAGTGGTAAAGAGCAGAAGCTCTAGAGTCAGGCTGCCTCATTTCAATCCTTGCTTCAACTACAAAGTGGTTGCAATTCTTTTACCTCTAATGTAAAAATTTTAACACTAGCTACTTAAAGAATTGTTGTAAAGATTACGTGATAATAAGTAAATTATCTAACATGATAAAAATAAATGCTAGTTATGATTAATAATTACCAAGATGCAAGTAATATTCATTCCTTATGAAATATATGTATATGTATGCATCGTGTCTATATGTATATGCATGTACGCACGTATATGTGTGTCTGTATGTGTTTTTTTACATTCATACTTTTTCTTTTAGTTACCAAATAATCCCATTATGTAGATTGGGATATGTTGTTCATTCATTTCACAGATGGAAATATAGATTGTCTTATAATTGCTTTACCCAGGACTGGCTTCCATCTCCCTTATTGACATTTTTTTCTAACTTTTTCTATCATAAAATAAAATTTTCAAAGTTTGGCATCCCTAGGTCTTTTGTTATTAACATGTCATCAGCATAAAGAGCACACCGCACTATTATTAATCTTACTCACTCAACTCAACTTTTGATTATCACTGGTATTGTTGGTGAGATAATGGAAAATTACATTTGCAATAACTTATACTAGAATTCTTATTAGAATGCAAACTATGTTTGAAAAAATACTAAAATAAATCTTTTACAATAAAAGAAACAAAAGCAACATAAGATAAAGCAGGTAAAACAAAAGAAGAATAGTTAAGTGGCTGGGTATAACAAAATCCAAAGAATGTGTGTCAGTTTAAAAGAGAAGTAAAGAAAGAAAATGGAGAGAAAAGGACCAAAGAGTTAATGGCATGAAGTGAATCTTATTCCTCAGTTAATGAGATGTGGAATGATATATTATAGCATACCCAGAAGCAAGAACTTGAAACAGAAGGGCCCATGAGGACAAGTCTCCTGGAAAATCACAGAGATTCTGGAAAAAGCTCTGGGATTATACCAGAGATATCATTGAGGGCTCAAGTCAATACTATCTGGATGACAGAAGTTGCTGAATTACACTACAGTACTCTATTTACTTAAAACTTTAGATATCCTAACACTATTCATATAGATCTGTGCCAAACTCCTTGGCACATCTTTAGCTAATGTACTTCTTCCCATTTTTTTAATGCTTTCTGTTTAAAAATGAGCTGGTCAGATAACTGTACAAAATCATTGGTTCTTTTGGGTAGGTTCCTTTGCGTATTACCACTTTTCCTCCAATATACCTGTAATTGCATAATCAAAATTGAATTTTGAGGAATTTCTAACTTCTTTTCGTGTCTATCCTATGAGATTGTCTTTTCTCTGAACTTTAAAAGTCTATCTTTCGAATGTGTCTGATAGAATTCTGTCACCAGCTCTTCTATCTCAGGCTATCATGAACTATTCAATGACAAGGACAGTTTATTTCAGGGTTCCTTTTTTTTCTTTTACCAACCATTTTTTTACTGGTCAGATGACCAGATTATTTATTTTCCTAGATATTTTCTCTAGCCTATTCATAAAATAAATCAACAGTAAGGCAAAGTCAAGAATCCATTATAAACTACATCCAGTCAAAAGAAATTTTACAAGTTCCAATTGGTAAGGTCTTTCATAACAGTTTGTCTTGACTCTGTGATAACTTTTTGTTCTATATCATTCTTTTCCAACACATAGCGAGATGCCCTGTACCAAATCACTTTGGTTCCTCTCACTCTTTAATTGTTTCAATATGTGGCAGTCTGTCTCTCTTTCTTATAGGTACCCTCTTTTTAATACAACGCACCCTTCCTTAATCATTCACTTATTTTTTTTCAATAAGCCAAGCATAACTGGTGCTATGAGAAAAAAGAAGTGCTGTAAATTAATATCAATTAACAATAATCATTTTATAAAATATCTAGGAAGAAAAAGCAAACCTTCTTAAAGGATATCACAGAATCACTTAATTCTTTGCCTTTTCACTCTCTCCAAATTGTACTACTATTTTTGGTAATGTCATGCCAAATGTTGAGGTTTGTTACTTAAAGAAAGAGGAGCATGGATACTGGGGTAGGTAATTAAGAGCATCTGATACCACCAATCACACCCTCAAATGTATTAATCTGATTCAAATCACTAAGTTCTAAACAGACTTCCTTGGTAATTTTGCCTCTAATCAGAATTTATTATATCTTTGCAAAAATTAAAGCATCTCAGTTTTACCATCACTTTTCACTACCAAGTGAATAATCACTATATTATACCTTCAGTTGGTTCAGGCTCAGATTTCACGTAAAAACTCAAGTACTGACTTCTGCTTCTGGAAAGCTGGAGTAGAAGTACTTTTCCCTATTCTTTCCTGTTAGTAAACCTAAAAATCACACACATTGTATAGACACATCAGGAGACTCTAAAATGTAGAAAGTAAAAGGCGGATTGGCTAAGGATGTGAGTATATTAAGGAGCAAAACAGTGGTGTGTTCTCTGGGCTTTTTTCCCTTTGCCTCATATGTTCCAGATTTGGTGCTAGGGAAACTGGGCATTCCCAAAAGGCAAATGAGGACAGATCAAAAAATAAATCCCCAATAAAAGCCAGCTATCTCAAATCAGAGGATGAGAAAAGAGGTAGTCCATAAAAACAATAATTTAGACAATAACCATTCTACTCAAGCCAAAACCACCAAATAAACTTTGGCCCCACCACCATTCCAGCCAGCAAAGGCTGGGTGAGGAACCAGAATGGTTTGACAAAAAAAAAGGCTAATTATGGAGCAAAGACTAGTGAGGTCCCCCTCTGGCTACCTGTGGTGTTAGTGATAACAATATGGGGAGCCTGAACTTCCACCCTCATAGTGTGGTAAAAGATATTAACCATATTAACAGCCATAGTGTCAGAAGACGCCCAGTAGAGAGTCAGGACTTTAATCACATCCATAAATAATAAGTCTGCCCTACCAGGATGTCAGTAGAGGTCATGCAGAAAACAGTAATGAGGTATTGCTAATACTACAATACACAGGACAATTCCCTTTCTCAGAAATCTATAACCTGGATTGAGAGGCTCTGACATCCCACTTCAACATGAAATCAGCCACATTAAATGTGGTAGGAATATTCAAGCCACACTGTTGCCACGGGCCTACTCTAAGTATAGCACCATATGGTCAGGAGAAAAGCCCCAGATTCCAGCTTCTGCCTGGGGAAAGAAGAAAAGAAAGAAACCATAGGTCCAACATGTTGATTTTTATGGAATTTGCCTGAGACACTGGCTTCTATCTCACCTGTGTTGGAGCCCTGACAGGACCCAGTATACTCTAGACTAGTGGGGGACCTTTGAGAACAAAAATGGGTTTGAACTAGCAAAGTGGCACACACCACAGTCCCATCCCTTGGCTCAGCACAAAGTGAACAGGTGAACAAAGGTGAGCAGATAAAAAACAAACAAAAAACCCACAGCTCCTAGCTTCTTCTTGGAGAAGGAAAAAAAGGATTCTACCATATAGCCAATGTTCTCATTTTCCTGAGGCTGCTTGAGACACTGGCTCCTGTCCTGCCTATCTCAGAGTGCTGATGAGACTAACCACACTCCAGTGACCTGCGGGCCTC
Source organism: Propithecus coquereli (assembly GCF_000956105.1). Taxonomy (NCBI): domain Eukaryota; kingdom Metazoa; phylum Chordata; class Mammalia; order Primates; family Indriidae; genus Propithecus; species Propithecus coquereli. The sequence goes on along the minus strand of NW_012135747.1, from coordinate 3,340,156 downwards.
TGAGAAATGCTGTGATTTGAACCAGCATGCTAACACACACCACATACTCCCTCACTCATCAAAGTGAAGTAAAGCGGAATAAAACCTCCCAGCTTCTCCCTGGGAAGGAAAGAAAGGACTGTTCCATAATTCCACTGTTCTGAATTTTCTGGGAATTTACTGAAGCACTGCCTTCTGTCTTTCCTGTTTTAGTGTGCTGATGAGTTCCTAGATGTCTGGGGCCTACTGAGAACAGGTCAACAATTTGAACTAGCATGAAGGTTTGAGATGCCCTCAGAATCATTGGCAAGGTTGATTGGTGAAGACCATCTTCTGTATGAGGCCAGTCTATGAAGACTGGAAGAGGTGGCTGCTTTGTATAATGAAGACACCAACACAAATAATCAAGGAAAATGAAGAAATAAGAAAATATGTTCCAAACAAAGGAACAAGATAAATCTCCAGAAACTGATCCAAATGAAACAGACATATATGATTTACCTAACAGATAATTCAAAATAACTATCATAAATAAACCCAACAAGCTCATGAAAACAAGATATGAACATAATGAGAATTTCAATGAAGAGTCAGAAAATATTTAAAAATACCAAAGAGAGCTGAGGAATGTATTAACTAAAAGATCCACTAGAGGAGTTCAACAACAGACTAGATCAAGCAGAAGAAAGAGCCAGAAAACTAAAAGACAGGGCATCAGAAATTATCCAGAGGAGCAAAAATTAAAAAGAATGAAGAAGAGTGAAGAAAGCTTAAGGACTTATGAGACACCATCAAGTGGGCCAATATACAAATTATGAGAATACCAGAAGGAGGAGAGAAAGAAGTAGAAAACTTATTTAAGCTATAATGTCTGAAAAATTCCCAATTCTGGGGAAGAAAATGAACATTCAGGGCCAGGAAGCTCGATGGGCCACAAATAAGATGAATCCAAGGAAATCCAAACCAAGATACGTTATAATCAAATTGTCAAAGTCAAAGAAAGAATTTGAAAGCAGCAAGAGAAAAGCAACTTGTCTCATACAGGAGATCTACCATTGAACTATAAGTAAATTTTTAAGCAGAAACATTCAGGCCACAAGGAAGTGGAATGATATATTAAAAGTGCCAAAACAAACAAAAACTATCAACCAAGAATACATTAATCAGGAAAATTGTCCTTCAAAAATAAAGGAGAGATAAACTTTCCCAGACAAATAAATGCTGAAGGAGTTTATTACCATTAGACCTGCCTTCAAGACAATGTTAAAGGGAGTTCTTAAGCTGAAAGAAATGGATACCAAACAGCAATACAATATCAGCAAACGATAAGCAAAAGATAGAAGGGGTGGCTACAATTATATCAGAAAAATGACTACTTTAAGACAAAAACTGTAAAAACAGACAAAGAAGGACATTATATAATGATAAGGGTTAATTCACCAGAAAGATACAGCAATTATAAATATAAATGCTCACAACACCCAAATATACAAAGGAAATATTAACAGAACTGAAGTGGTAGAGAGATAGCAATATAATACAATTTAGTAGGATACTTTAAAACCTCACCCTTCTTGAGCTTTCCAAATTATGTTTGACAGTTGAAGGAAAAATTAAAATATTCTCTTAGGTGGTTCTCAATGTATGTAAAGGAAATATTTAATACAATTTTATTATAAATAAGAAAGAGAAATGTGACATAAGGGTCCCACATTCTACTTAAACTAGTAAAATGCCAGCTTCATTAGATTTTGAAAATTATGTATATACAATATAAAACCTTGAGAAATCACTTATTAAAATAGCTGTATAAAAATATACTCTATAGACAAAATACTATGAACAAATAAAAATAGAATCTAAAGTATATCTAAGTATGTGAAAAAAACGTCAGGAAAAAGAAAAAAAGAAATTAAAAACAGAGAGAGAAAACAGATACAGAAAACAAATACAGATAGGTGCTAGACAGATAGATAGATAGATGGATTAGACATAACCCTTACCATATCAATAATCACATTAAACATAGGTTGTCTAAATACACCAATTAAAATATAGAGATGGCCAGAAAAGATTAAAACATGACCCAACTATAGACTGCTCAAGAAACTCACTTCAAACATTATTACATAGGTAAATTAAAAGTAAAAGAATGTAAAAAGATATGCCATGCAAACATTCATCATAAGGAAGTAGAAGTAGCTATATTAATATCAGATAAAGTAAACTTCACAGTAAAAAAAATTAACAAGCACAGAAAGGGACATTACATAACGATAAAAGAGTCAATCCTTCAAGAAGACATAGCAAGCCTAACTGTATATGTTGTAAACTACAAAGCTATAAAATATGTGAAGCGAAAACTGACAAAGATAGAAGGATTCAACATCATTGACCAACAGATACTAGTCAGCAACTTATAGAACCCTTTACCCAACAACATCAGAATACACATTATTTTTAAGTGCCCATGAAACTATACTAAGATAGACCATATCCTAGGTCATAAAACAAGACTCAATAGATGTAAAAGAATTTAAGTCATGCATAGTGTGTTCTCTGACAATGAAATCAAAACAGAAATTTATTAAAAGACAACAGGAAAATCTGCAAACATTTGAAAACAAACAAAATTCTAAATAATATATGGGTCAAAGAGTAAGGCATCAAAAAATAAAAAAAAATATATTGCACTGAATGAAGATGAAATATAATGTATTAAAATGTGTGGGTCATAGCTAGAGCAATGCTGAGAGTGAAACTTATAACACTAACTGCTTACATTAAAAAAAGAGAAAACATCTCAAAAAATAATCTAATCTTTTACCCCAAAAATCTAGAAAATGAAGAACCCAAAGGAAGTAGAAAGAAGAAAATAATAAATAGAAGAGCATTAATAAATACAATTAAAAATTTAAAAAAACCAGAAAATTCAATGAAAAAAAGCTGTTCTTTGAAAATATCAAGTAAATTTGATAAATATCTAGCAACAGTAACAGATAAAAAGGGAGAAGATACAAGTTATCAAGACCAGGAATGAAACAAAGGGATATCACTAAAAGCAGCAAAGTATAATAAAGGATTATACAAACAACTCTACACATAGACAGCATAAATTTGATAATGCATATGAAAAGACCAATTTCTCAAAAAGCACAAACTACCCCAACTTACCCAATATGAAAGAGGTAATTTGAGTAGATCTATAATTATTAAGGAAATTGAATTTGTAATTTAAAAACACCTGGGAAAAAAGTCTCCATTCCCAGATGGTTTTACTGAAGAATACTGCCAAATGTTTAAACACTTGTTCTACACAATCTTTGCAGAAGATAGAAGAGGAGAGAGAGCATATTCCCATTCATTTCATAAATTCATTACTGACATGACACCAAAAACAAAGGTATCATAAGAAAAGAAAACTACAAATTTATATATTTCAGGAATATAGATGAAAATATTCCTAACAAAATATTAACAAGTAGAATTCAGCTATATATAAAATGAATTATTCACCATGACCAAGTAAGATTTATTCCTGGGATGCAAGGCTAGTCGGATATTTTAAAATCCATCCATGTATTATAAGTCATCATATTAATAGGCTAAAAAAGAAAAATCACATGCTCATGCCAATCGATGTGGAAAAGTCATCTATCTGACAAAATTCAATACCCATTTATGATAAAAACTCTCAAAAAACTATGAATAAAAGAGAACTTCTATAACTTGATTTTTTAAATCTACCCCAAAAATCTAAAGCTAACATCATACTTAATGACTCAAATAGTATAAAAGCAATTTATGTGACCAAAATGTTCATACCCTGTCATATTCTGAAATCAAATCAAATAAAATAATTTACCACATTCTTATTTTCAAAATATTCTTGGAGAAAGATTATTTGTAAATGCAGCACTTCTGATTTGAGAGCGTACAATTGTTCCTTTCATTTGATTTTAGCAAATCATGCAAACAATGTAGAAAATTCTGGATACTGTATGTAACTTTTTAAAAGAGAATATTCTAATATGTGAGCTTTAATCCACATAAATTATTGTGAATTTGTGAAGGTAAAAGTCACTTGTATAAATTATTTCAGACCACTGGACAAAAAATTTTTTAAAAAAGGTCTCATATATACACTATATACAGAACTCTCAATAATTAACAGTCAAATACTAAGAATCCAATAGAAAATTGGCAAAGAAAAGATGAGTCATTTTGGTGAAGAATATATACATGTGGCAAATAAGCACATGAAAAGACGGTAGACATCACTAGCCATTAGAATTGAGATCATCATAAAATATCACTATATACTTTTTAGAACAACTAAAATAAAAAATAGTAAAATACCAAATGTTGGTCATGGTATTGAGCAAGTAGATACTTTGCTGATGGGAACATAAAATAGTACAGCCATGCAAGAAAATAGTTTGGCAGTTTCTTAAAGTCTAAACATCATATACCATATAACTAGGAATCACATTTCTGAACATTTATCCCAGAAATAAAAACTTATGTGCACACAAAAACCTGTATACAATTGTTTATAGAAGCATTATTTGTAATATCCCAAAACTGGAAACAATCGAATGTCCTACAATAGTCAAATGGTTAAATTGTGATACATCCATACCATGAAACACTACTCAACACTAAAAAAAGAATAAACTATTGATACATACAACTTGGACGGTCTCTAGGGCATTATGCTGAGTGAAAAAGCCAATATCAAAAGGTTATACACTGTGTGCATGACCATTTATAAAACATTCTGGAATGACAAAATTATAGAAACGGAGGCTAGAATAGTTATTTGCCAGGGGTTAGTGATGAGGCAGGGTCAGGGAGGAGAGGTAGAAAGGGATATGTGTGACTATAAGTGGTAGCATGAGGAAGATATCTGTAGTGATTGAATATTTCTCTACCATGGTGGTTTCAAGAATCCAGACAAGTGATGGCCCTGTACACATAATTTATGTCAGTCTGTCAACTTTCTGGTTTTGATATCTTACTATAGTTACATAAGATGCAACAACAGTGGGAAAATGAGCAAAGTGTACCTCAGTACTCAATGCATGGAACCTCTCTGTGCTATTTTTACAATTTCCTTTGAATCCATAATTATTTCAAAATAAAAAGTTTTTTTTAAATATTTAGTTCCTAGTCTTTGAAAGGCATTTCTGGGGGATTGTAATAACCAAAAAGTGAGAAAACACAGAGAGACTTTCCAATAGAGAATGAAGAGCTGAATATAAATTAAAAGCAATTGTCAAGTAGATTCAGTTAGCTTTACTTTTACAAGCTTCTGGATTTTATATAAAAGTCAGAAACTTAGTAAAATGAGCAGTCAATACTTCATAAAGGAGTTGTAAAATTAGAAAGAGCTTCTGTTTCTACAAGAGGCAACATAATTATCATAAATAGTGATTATCATATTTCTGCTATGCACCAAACAAAAAAAAATTATTTTCTCTTCCCAGTTGTAAGCCAACTGCCATACTTACGGTCTTGCCAACTTTTTATTTTCTTTGCATATTCCTTTTTTCTGAGCCCCTGCTACTACACTTAAAATTGCCAAAGAGGAAGGGAGGCTTAGTAAACATAAGAGGCTAAATGAACATTTAAACTATATAATTACTCAGTATTCAATGATTGTGATTCAATACCACTGAAGAGAGTAGGTCATCATCATACACATTTTGGAAATATAAATTGTGGATCACCTAGAAAAGTTTCAAAGTCACTTCTTAAATGCAATTACCAACATCATTACAACATGAATACACCCAGACACAAATAAACTCATTAAAATGGAACTCTGCAAAAGAGTAGCCTATCTAGGTATTTTGTTTTGTATTCACACCGAACACTAGAATCTTCAACCTTATAATTACATAAAGTTCACTCACTTCAGATCACTGTTCTTTGCAGACATTATCTTATATATAGAACAATCTAAAAATTCCACCAAAAACTCTTAGAACTAATAAACAAATTCAGTAAAGTTGTAGGATAGAAAATCAACATACAAAAATCAGCAGTATTTCTATAAACCAATAACAAACCAGCTGAAAAAGAAATCAAGAAAGCAATCTATTTACAATAGCTACAAAAAATAATATAATACCTAGGAATAAATTTTACCAAGGAAGTGAAATATCTCTACAATGAAAATTACAAAACCCTGATGAAAAAAAAAAATTGAAGAGGATTAAAAAAAAAATAGAAAGACACCCCATGTTCATGAATTGGAAGAATATTGTTAAAATGATCATATTACCCAAAGCAATCTACAGATTCACTGTAATCCCTATCAAAATATCAATGACATTCTTCACAGAAACAGAAAAAAATCCTGAAATTCATACGGAACCACAAAAGACATCAATAGCCAAAGCAATACTGAGCAAAAAGAACAATGTTGGAGCCATTATACTACCTGACTTCAAAATATAGTACAAAGCAATAGTAACCAAAACAGCCTGGCGCTTGTATAAAAACCAACACACAGACCAATGGAACAGAAGAGAGAACTCAAAAATATATCCCCATATTTACAGCCAGCAGATTTTTGACAAAAGCAACAATAACATACACTGGGGAAAGGATACCTTCTTCAATAAAAGGTGCTGGAAAAACTGGATGTCTATATGCAAAAGAATGAAACTAGACCCCTATCTCTCACCCTATATAAAAATCAACTCAAAAAAGCTTAAAGACTTACAACCCAAAACTATAAAAATATCAGAAGAAAACAGGGGAAATGCTTCAGGACATTTATCTAGATGAAGATTTTTTTGTGTAATACTATAAAAATGCAAGCAACAAAACCAAAAATAGACAAACAGAACTATATTGAATTAAAAAGCTCTGCACAACAAAGAAAATCATCAACAATGTGAAGAGACAACCTGTAGAATGGAATAAAATATCTGCAAACTATTCATCCAACAAAAGACTAATATCTAGAACATACAAGAAACTCAAACAACTGCACAGCAAAAAAATATATATAATCTGACTTAAAAATAAGCAAAAGATCTGAACAGACAATTCTTGAAAGAAGACATACAAATCGCCACCAAGTATATGGAAAAATGTTCAGCATCACTAATCATCAGAGAAATGCAAATCAAAACCACAATGAGGTATCATCTCACCCCAGTTAGAAAGGCTAATATCAAAAAGACAAAAATAACAAATGCTGGCAAGAATGCAGACAAAAGGGAACTATTATACACTATTGGTGGGAATGTAAATTAGCACAGCCATTATGGAAAACAGTATGGATGTTTCTCAAAACACTGAAAATAGAACTACTATATGATCCAGCAATCCCACTACTGGGTATTTATGCAAAGGAACTCAGTATGTTGAAGAGATATATGCATCCCCATGTTTACTGCAGCACTATTCACAATAGTCAAGATATGGAATCCACCTAAATGTCCATTAACAGATGAACAGATAAAGAAAAAGTGGCATATATACACAAGAAGTAGAAAGTAGAATTATGGTTATCAGCGACTGGGAAAGGTAAGGGGGAGAGGAAGACAGGGAATGATTGGTTAATGCATGTAAGATTACAACTAGATAGGAATAATTTCTAGTGTTCTATAGCAGTGTAGGACAAATAACAATAATTTATTGCGTATGATCAAAGAACCTAGAAGAGAGGATTTGGAATATTCCCAACACAAAGAAATGATCGATGTTTGAAGTAATATTATTAAATAATTACACTGATTTGAGTACTATATGTTTTATATATATATGTGTTGAAATATCACTCCATACTTCATAAATATGTACAATTATTATGTGCCAACTAAAAATAAAAGGAAAAAACTCTCAATCTTTTCTAGATCTGGACACTGGAAGGCCTAGCTACATCAGTGCAGATTTTCCACAGATGTAAATTTCCCCCACAAAAGACAGCTTTGCAGGTCTACTTCTGTTTGCTGGCTTTCTGACAGCCATCCCAAAATATGTCAAAGAAATATATTTTAGGGTACAATATTTTGATATCCTTCAAAGTCACTATTTAACAGTCTTCCAGGTAACTAAGGAACTTTCAGTAGAGAAATAAGACTAGACCCCAAAGTAGCTCAGGGAAATAATAGATGAAACAATAAAGCAATCTTATTTCCAGAACAAATCACATACTTAAATACCTGCCCAATATCTGATCCTTAAATTAGACACAGAAGGGCCGAGCACGGTGGCTCACACCTGTAATCCTAGCACTCTGGGAGGCCGAGGTGGGTAGATCGCTCAAGGTCAGGAGTTCGAGACCAGCTTGAGCAAGAGCGAGACCCCGTCTCTACTAAAAAATAGAAAGAAATGATCTGGACAACTAAAAATATATATATA
>NW_012135747.1:3319855-3320560 GCF_000956105.1 Propithecus coquereli | reverse complement strand
TTTATTAAAAGACAACAGGAAAATCTGCAAACATTTGAAAACAAACAAAATTCTAAATAATATATGGGTCAAAGAGTAAGGCATCAAAAAATAAAAAAAAATATATTGCACTGAATGAAGATGAAATATAATGTATTAAAATGTGTGGGTCATAGCTAGAGCAATGCTGAGAGTGAAACTTATAACACTAACTGCTTACATTAAAAAAAGAGAAAACATCTCAAAAAATAATCTAATCTTTTACCCCAAAAATCTAGAAAATGAAGAACCCAAAGGAAGTAGAAAGAAGAAAATAATAAATAGAAGAGCATTAATAAATACAATTAAAAATTTAAAAAAACCAGAAAATTCAATGAAAAAAAGCTGTTCTTTGAAAATATCAAGTAAATTTGATAAATATCTAGCAACAGTAACAGATAAAAAGGGAGAAGATACAAGTTATCAAGACCAGGAATGAAACAAAGGGATATCACTAAAAGCAGCAAAGTATAATAAAGGATTATACAAACAACTCTACACATAGACACATTTGAGAAGTTAGATGGAATGAACTAATTCCTTGAAAAGCACAAGCTAACATGACTCATTCAATATAAAATAGAAAATTTAAACAGGGCATCAGAAATTATCCAGAGGAGCAAAAATTAAAAAGAATGAAGAAGAGTGAAGAAAGCTTAAGGACTTATGAGACACCATCAAGTGGGC
>NW_012135747.1:3256108-3310444 GCF_000956105.1 Propithecus coquereli | reverse complement strand
GCTTGAGCCCAGGAGTTTGAGGTTGCTGTGAGCTAGGCTGACACCACGGCACTCTAGCCTGGGCAACAGAGCAAGTCTCTGTCTCAAAAAAAAAAAAAATTAGACACAGAAGGAAAACAAGGAAAATGAAACCCATTTTTGCCCATTTAACCATATCCCCACTATTTATCATTTCTCTCCATTCCCTGGTTGTTGAAATATCTGTTGCAATATTTCAGCTTCAATGTCTGAATCCAGCCTCCTTCATTTTGAAAATCTTCTTAGATTTTGACCTCATGCTCTAATCTAAGCTTGGTGGATATCTCTGATTTTGGCATATCCACTCATGTAGAGACATATATAGGACACTGTTTATTTCTCTTAAGTTAGCTGAGGTTGTAAAATCCAGATATCTATAAAATGAAAAATTATAATCTCCAACATAATCATTCAAAAGCCATCTACCACTGTGATATAATGAATATAAAAATGTAAAGCATCTATTTTGGTATACCTGAGCTGATAATGATAATTCTAATATGCAATCCATGCAAAAAAAAAAAAAAAAAGGGGAAAGAAAATAGGTTGGGAAGCTGCCTTTACATCTTGAAATTTTTAATTCTGTCTCCAGTATTCAAAGTCATTGCATATAGATCCTCCCAACTGTTCTACCTTATCCTCATGGGAAATAAAGATAAATTAACTAAGGCCAAAATTATTACCAAAATGGATTTTTAAGAGCTAGATAGTGGTCCTATATGGAAGAAAAATTCTTTGTAGGCTTATTGAATCTTCAGAATTTCCCAAGACAGGCAATGCATTAAACTCAAGACAAATTAAATAGGTGTCTGAATAATAAAATCTAGTGCATTTGATTATTTATTCACTCAACAAATATGCAACGAGAACCAAGAATGCACTTTCACTTAAGACAACAAGAGAAGAAAAAAAGTGGGTGGATGAGAGGTCCAGAAATGCGAATTAGCCCCTGTATGAAGCTCAGGCCTGATTTGTTTACTCTAACAGTATTGTCTCTGACACTACTATCTAATATTACCCGAGTAGTAAAGTATCATTTGAGTGTTAACTTTACCAATAATTATACAGCACCTGAAGATACTGTCTAGCAACACATCCCATACGTAACAACACCATATGAGTTCACCTCACCTCCAGAAAAATATCCATGTCTGCTATCTTAGAACTCAAGCATGATGGATGCCCACCTGCAACTCTATGTTCACCAATTATAGGAAGAGCACCATGTAAAAATAACTGATTTCCCTAAGACCATTCCTTCTTCAGAGAGTCTCCTTGCTCTGCCCCACCCACTGAAATATTCCTTAATTACATTGTACATCAGAGAAGATGGACTAGACCTAACCAATCACGGAGGTATAACATACTCAACAGAAATATCTTAGATGTATATACTCCTACGTTTTAAAAGACAAAAACTAGATTTTCTCCGATCCTGAATGTTTTCTGGAGTATATTTTTAAAAAAATTTTAATGAATAAAAATCCTGTTTTAGAACATGGCTGGATGTGGATACAAATGCAGAGACTAATGAAAAAAATTTGTTTCTGAATATTCACATTCATTTTTAGAAGAGACATACACTTTACAAAATAAGACCTTTTATAGCAGGCAGTCCACCACATAAATTTAGTAGATGCTTAAAACTCATTTCAATTAATGTCAGAGAGGCTGTTTCTCCATTACATGGCATATATAATATGTAATCTTTTCATTCATTCTTTTATTCTAAAACACAATTCACCTTTTTCTAAATGCCAGGCTTTGTGCCTGGGGCTTGGGATAAAGTAGTAAACAAAACAGACACGTGATTTGCCTGCATAAAGCTTAAAGTGTGTGAGGGATGCTGACTATAATGGATTTGAAATGCAAGGATTGATAATGATTCCACAGAAGAGACTGGGGAGACTAGCATTCATTGACATGGTAAGCCCCCCAGAGATGCCCACATTCAAATTCCTAGAACCTGTAAATGTATTACCTTATATGACAAAAGGGACTTTGCAGATGTAATTAAGGGCCTTGAGATGGGACCATTCTTCTAGATAATCTGAGTGTACCCCGTTTAATCACATGAGTCCTAAAAAGCAGAAAACCTTGCCCAGTTATGGACAGAGAAAGAGATGTGAGGCTGGAAGTAGAGCCAGAGAAATGCAATCTTGCTGGCTTCGAAGGTAGAGGAGGAGGGCCATAAGCCAAGGAATGAAGGTGGCCTCCAGAAACCAGAAAAGGCAAGAAAACGGATTCTTCTCTAGGGACTCTAGAAAATAATGCATCCCACCAACACTTTGATTTTTAACCCAATGACACCCATGTCAGACTTTTGACTTACAGAACTGAAAGATAATAATTTGTACGATTCAAGACACTAAGTTTGTGGTAATTTGTTAGAGCAGCAATCAAAACTAATTAAATACACATATATATATATATATACACACACACATATATACACATATAAATTTAAAGGAAAATATATATTAGGGCAAACATACATAATCATTAATAATCTTAAGTGGTTGTCTATTTTGTCTGTTATAGACCTGTCTGGTCTCATTTCTTACTAATTTCTTGCTAATGTAACAAGATATTGAACTTTTGAACATAAAGATTCAATTAAAAAATGATCCAGACTTGATGATCTGTTTAAGAAAGGAAAGTTATTTAGATTCAAACTGGTCATATGGTTATGTGGACTGAGCCTGAGACAAACATAAACTGCATTCATCTCCCACTGCCAAACTGCTCTGGATTCAACAGACTGGCAAAATTTTAAACCAAGTCTTGAAGTCACGTTTACCTAAGAGATCCACAGATTTTGATGAGTATTAATCATAATTTAAGTATTTGTGCTTACCTTTATTGTATCTGAATTATTATCAAGCATTTACTCTATCAACATAGCTCAGTTACAAAAGCTACTGATTAATCTGAAAAACAAACTGAGCCCACTGAAGGAGACACAGTATTCCTTAAAATAGGAAGCTGAGAACTTAGGTAACAGAGCTGCTCCAAAGTCTTTGAACAAACTCTGAGCAAAGTTTGAGTTTAGCTAGTTCCAGGAAAGTACATTCCCCTTCATAAAAACTGATGAAAGAGCTATAAAGAAGTATCACTTGTGATATAAACCTGGAGTAAAAGTAAACCTGGGGATGAGTTCTGATAATACACCCCACAGTTTTCCAGATTGGTTCCTGATGCTTAATTCCAATATTCATTGGCTCAGTCAGATTAGATCAGTCTAAAATTCTACCCTTTTGCATGAAAAGGGACTATTATATTGTTTTTGGAGTACTTTTTTCACAATATTATACATTCATATTTTTATTGTTAATAGGTTATACTTACCAATAAAACAAAATATAATATGTACATAAATGGGTTTCTAATTGTGTGGACCACCACTGCACAAATGTAGCTGCTTCTCCTCTGACCTATACACCAACATCAGGGCAGATCACCAGACATTACCAATATACAGTGAGTTTTTTATTCTCTGAAAAAAAAATGCCTTCCCCAACAAATATTAACATTATGCCCTAGGAGAACAGATTAAATAAATATACTTAGATTGCCCAAAAGGCAAGCTTCCCCACCTCTGTCCTCTTCCTTTCCTGTATTCCTATTCTCACCATTAACAATCTCCACCTCTTCTCCACAGTTATATAAATATAATAAACAAATATGAATTAATTGCTTCAGGCACGTCATCATTTTAATTTAAAAAACCAAGAAGAAACAGTCATTAAGTTGAATTTACCTGTATCCAAATAATAATTACTGAGCACCTGCTACCTGAAAGGTTTTGTGCTAAGGGCCAGGGACACATCCCCACTCTCCCAGAGTTCCTGCTTGGTGGGGAATGCAGACAAACAAACAGAATTTCAACAGGGATGAGAGCTACAAAGAAGAAAGTGCCATGAGGGAGAGGTATTTCAGGGGGTGTTTGCGCTCCTTTTCCAGAAGAGAAGAGGGAAAGCGGAGGATGGAGAAAGGAAGAAGAAAATAGCCTCCATCAAGCATGAATTGTACTACAATTTAATCAATTAAGTAACTGTAAAACATTTGAATTCTTACAATGAAAGCTACTCTGAAAAACAAATACAAATTAAGATAACTACTTGGATAAGATATAAAATAAAACCACTTACCTTGTCTTTCAATTATTTGGCTATTATAAATGAAAAATTCTCCACTTCACTCCTCTGACACAGAACTTACCTTGTTTTAAAACCAAAATACCTGATAGAAGATATTAGCAACATAAATTTTGTGCACTTGACAATGGGCCTTGAAACTGATCATCAGGTCAAATCTTGTTTTTAAAAAGAGCAGTGTGAACTAAAATAAGATCTTAAGGCTCATCCCAACACCTGGCTGTCTGAATGGACCCGCTCTTGGCCAAAGGAATATCCTAAAACTAAATTGTGTGCTATGAGGAGGAGGTCAGACATGCCTCATCATGCCCCACTCCTTTCTTGGAGACATCCTTTGTAACCCATTAACATGTCTAAGGGTATGCAAGACAAACCTGCAGGTCCTCAATTTACACAACAAATATATGTTGGTGGCTTATCTCTGACAAACAGCTCCTTATGTTAAAACATTGCAAGCCTTTAGACAAAGCTTCATGTCTTTAACCAATTACAAGTCAAAGAATCCTTAAAACCACCTATAACCTGTAAGCCCTGCCCTCCCTCTTTGAGATGACCCAACTTTTCAGGCCAAACCAATGTATGCCTCCCACATATAGATTTATGACTTTACCTGTAACCCCTGTCTCCCTGAAATGTATAAAACCACATTGTAACCCAGCCACACCAAGTCTACTTGCTTAAGGCTTCTTGGACATGGTTCTGGGTCATGATCCTCAAATTTGGCTCAGAATAAATCTCTTTAAAATTATTCTACAGAGTTTGGCATTTTTTTCCATTGACAGCAGTAAGAAATAGAAAACTAATACATATTTTCTATGGCTTACTTAGCATATTTGACACCTGGAATGGATACTTTTTAAACACCTCCCCCCAACTATGACAAAATTACTTTTAATGCTAATCAATAATAATCATTATTTTCTCAACATGTTTCATAAAGCAATGGATAATTTTCAAAAGGAGAATAAATTTCAAAGTTATTATTCAAATTCAATGATACATTTCTGTGTAAACTAAATTTGCATTTATCTAACAAAAATATTACCCCTTGTAGTTTGCACTGTTTCACTGTTATAATATTTAAACACAAATAAAAACTCTCAGTGAACACATAAAATAATAGAGCTGAAGTAAATCAATTTCTAGTTCTGTCTTTACAATTACTGTGTTATCATTATTTTGAATCTACTGTATTCATAAAGAATACAATATTTATTAAAAGATAATCTTAAAAATGCACTAATTTGAATCATACATATTGTTAAAACTCAACGATAGCAACAATCATTCAGAACTTAAAGAAACAAAAGAATTTTGTCAAAAACATTAGTTTATCACTGATGCTATTTAGAATTGCTGGTGCATGGTAACAGTAAAAAGCAGAATGACTTTTAGTTAGTTGTATTATTATTTACACATTTCTACAGAAAATGCATCTTCTTAATGATTGTACCCAAGACAAAATGCTCCCATCACTTCACCCTTGATAAGCATAGTTTTTAACCCAAAGTTGAAGAAAGCCATAAAATCACCACCATTTTTATGTGATATGTATTTATTATACACAGGCCAGCTTCAGGGACTGCACACAGGACCCATGCTCAGAAAGGGGTTCTGTGCTTGGGTTTTAATGCTCTGCTATCACAGTCTTCAAATTTTAAACAATTTTACCTTTGATTTCTGTAGTCCAATGGGGCAATGAAGCACATGTCTAGGTTCATATACAGTCCTGCCTCCCAGTGACTTCCTGGGACAAGTTCTCACCTACCTATTCTCCCATCCACCACTTACTGCCACCCTCCACTCCAGGTAGGGGCCTTGACACACCTCAGCGTGGGTTAGGGTCACTGGGTAGGGCCATGGATGCCTGTGAGGGTCTGTAGTCACTCCACAAGTACCTCTGTGCTCTAGGAAACCTAACATTAAATATCAAATAAAAATAACCTTCCACAGGTCAAGAGAGACTATGTAAGAAAGGAAAAGCTTTTTTTCCCGGCTTTTTGAACAAGAAGTCTAACATTTTCATTTTGCACTTGGCCCCACAAATTATTTAGCCATCCCTACTTATGTCTGTGGGTGAGTATGCACACATGTATATATCTGTGTTTGTATCTACAAAGAATAAAATAACTTTATATTTTAGATAAGGTGAATTTATAATTTTATAATTTCTGGATATATATAGTTTTACTATATTTTACTTAAAAATATAAGAATAATAATTTTAATAGTTTATAGACCAGAGGAGAAGGCATTCCAATACAATATTATCTTCCAAGATTCTTGTGACTGATGAATTACCTTGAAAAATCTTTAAAAATATATTATATGCTAAAAATGGGGATATACTTACTTCAGACATTCTAATAGGGCATGGCATTACTAATATGTTATTATTAATGAAATATGCTTTACAGATTTGATTTCTTGACAGGCAAGAGATTTTTGGTCAGGAGCCAGAGTCATCAAATATTAAGAACATGAAGATACATCAAATGTGTTGAAGGGTCCTCAAAGCTCACCAACTAATTTTAGCAGCATTCAATTATTCACATAAAGTACTTATACTGAACAATCTCAAATCTTGAATTTCATAACCCAAAAAGCAATACAGTCTGTAACTAATAATTCTCAAAACATACCTTTATAAATCTGGAATTATTCCACTTATAATAAGGCAGATGAACAAAATATTCCTATTATAACTCTTTAATTTTGTTTAGCTCTATTTAAGAAGCCTTCATGATCAATACACAGTTGACAATTGACAACATCTTCAAGATTTTCTCTTCATTTTATAAATGTCATTAAGATTCAAGGGGAACAATAGCTATAGACACTCCATAGATGAAGATTAGATATAGATATAGGCATAGATATATATATAGACAAAATGAAACAAAAAGGACCTTGAAACAAGTATTTTTGCCCAAAATTTAGACAGCATCTCCAATATTTCTGAGCGATAGCTAAACTTGCAAAAAAAATCTATGACACTATTGTCACATTTGAAAAAAGGTTAAGAGCTATTAAAACTGTATAGGCTCTTTATACCTTCAGATATGGCTCATGATCCGTGCAGCATTGATTTTATTCGATATTATCTAAATTCCAACTTCTAATGCCTTTTTATTATTCACCAATTTAACACTGATCAACCTGTTCCTCTCTTTATCTTCTTTAGAACCCTTAAATTGATGTGCAACCCTAGTTTCCTTTCTCTAGTCCTGACTCCCTTCTTTAATATTTAGATACTTACACAAACAAAGCAATCATGTGTAAATACACCTCTGATTCTGATTTTATCCCTGGAAACTCCTACAGTTGCTGTACCCTATGAACAATGAAGCAGAAGCCACCCAGAAAGCCTACCCATGTAAAATCACATACTCACTTGTAATTTATATCTTATACATAGAAAGCATCTCAGCTATACTCAAAGTGCAAGGGGAAAGGGGACAGGGATGGAAGAGTAAACCAGTTACCTACATTGTTCATGTACTCTGAAAGCAGGTCCTGAAGAGCCTGGCGAATGGCGTTGCATTCTGCAATAATCCGCTCCCTGTGGAAGTCCCTTGTGCACGAAGAGTCTGCCAACAGAGCAGCCCCACTGATAATAGCTTCAAGGCGTTTCTCTAGCGAAGGTCTTATTTCCTCCTCAGTCACTGTGAGTGGATTCAGGACGATTAAATTCTAAGAGAAAAACACATTTGGATGGTTAGAACTCCACAGCATTCCATTTTTTATGAAAAACAAATATTCTTTTGTGTTCATAATTAGAATTCAGATGGATAATAAAAAGAACCACATTTTAACTGCCTCAACCAGTTCATGCATAATGGTATGTAGCGATTATTATTCAGATGAGTGATGAAAGTGATGTAATTATAAGCATTGGTTCTAGTATCAGACAGACCTGAATTCAAATCTTGCCTTTCCCGCTCACCAAAGACCAAATTTAACATTTTTTCTTTATCCAGTACATAATCTATTTGGTAAGACCATAATTTCAACTATGGGCTTGGCCATCAGTTAAGACTTCATGTATCTAAATCTACCTCCTTATTTCACTTGCCACTTTTACTATGTCTTCCTTTGGCTCGCTCGTTTAGTACAAACTTTACACTACAATGTTTCATAATAAAAATTAAACCATTTAAAACCTTTTTGAAAAATGTCCCTCCTATATAGTATCATCATTAAGAAGAGACTCTAAGGGCAACAGAATTACTCTTTAATTTCTCAAATGGAATCGAAAGATGTGATAGGAACAGTCTCCAGTACTGTGATCATATGAAAAGTTGATCAAAATTCAAATCTGTTCACTTGTAAGTATTGTAAGAATAAAACTAGTAATTTTAGGTATGCTGGCTATAATTTCATATTAGCAAACAGGAGAGGAAGTCTTTCCAAAGTTGGGCATAATGTGGTAATTAAAGAAAGAGTTAGTAGAATAGAATAAAGGCTCTCTGAAGAAGTCTTAACATAAAATGTAATCACATAATGATCCTCAGAGTGTGAGACTCTGAGTGAGTCTACACACACACACACACACAACACAACAGTAAAGTCATTATAAGATCTCCATGGTGTATAATCTTATGTGTAAGATTTTATATATGTGTGTATGTATATTACATATGTAGAAAGAAGTATGTACATGTGTTAATAAATATATAAAATCTTACATTTATATTACATTACAATAAATATTTGGAAATCAGAAGCAGAGAGGATACAGTTTTAAAAGCCACAACTATAAAGCCAAGCTAAGAAGGGAAAATCATTATAGAAAGAGAAATAATTTTAAAACAACTGGGAAAAATATTACTGTGTAATGTTCACATATCATAAAACATTAGGGGATTTCAAAAATTTCCTGAAAAATGGAATTAAACATAAAAATAAAAAATATACATTTTATTTCCCAACATAAGCTCCATAAAGTTCAAGACTCTGTTGTAAGTGATGATACCAGCCATTTAGTCCATCTCTAAAGAACTGAGTATCTTGAGAATTTAACTATGTCAATGTAGTCTTTTTTAACATTAGTAACTGAATAAAAATGAGTGCCTTTTACAGATTTTTAAGATTAGGGAATAAAAAGAAGCAAACAACCTGTATCATAGAATTAAGTTCAATCTAGGTCGGGGTGGGAACATGAGGACTTAAGGCCACATGTGGCCTTCTAGGTCCTTAAGTACGTCCTTTTGACTGAATTCAAATTTTGCAGAAGCCTTTTTATTTTTATTAATACATTTTAGTTTGTCTTTTATATTTTTATTTTTAAAATGAATGTATTTAAAATATCAAACAATAAAATAAGTTTCAATGAAACAATACTCCCAGACTGACGGGCACAATTAGAACATTAGTAAGCCATAAGGGTTAAACTGACGGCTGCTATGCTCATGATTTAGTTCTAAATTCCCCCACCTGACTGGCACCACTACCGCACAAGGCTGGTTGGAAAGAGTTTATGCAAGTCTGTTATCAGCTTTTGACAATGGTGCACTGTGTTTCTGTTTCAAGCTGAATTTGTGAATAGCTGTACAGCTTGACAGTACTTTTTAATTCTGTCTGCTTAATAGCCCATCATGTCAAAGAAGACCAAGAGAATGCTGAGGGAAGAAAACAGATTTTTTAATGAGGATTGGGAATTGCAATATTACCTTGTTTCTGCTAAAGATAAGATGATTTGCTTTCTTTGTGATACTGCAATATCAATGTTAAAGAAATTCAATGGTCATCAGCATTATAGCACTCATAAGAACCACAAATATTTTAAATTAGAGGGAAAGGCACAAAAGGTTGTATTGCAGAAATTAAGAGATGAAAAGCAAAAGCAAAGACAATTCTTTCAAGCAGCAATAAGACCTGGAAATAATGCCACTGAAGCAACTTATAAAATAGCTTATATACTCGGGAAAACAGGGAAGCCATTCAGTGATGTAGAAATTGTGAAAGAATGCATTGTCAAAGTTGTAGGATGCTTAGACCATGATAACATTTCAAAATACAAACAACTGCCTATTTCAAGGAAAACCATAACTGATCAGCAGCATGAATTAGCCTTCAACTTAACAGAGTGCCTTCATGAAATACTTCAAAAAGAAAATTTACATTATTCAATCACTTTGAATGAATTAACTGATACAACTGACTCAGCTCAGGTTTTATATTTCATTTGGGTCATAACTGAAGATTTTCTTTGTTACAGTCACTCACTTTGGGCACTCTTGCAAACAGAACATGGGGAATAGATATCTTCAACAACTTTCAAAACAAATGTCCTGAAGTTGGACTGAATTTGGTAAATTTAGTGAGGATATGTATGGAAGGAAAATATGAAGCGTTTACTGCACAGATAAAAAAGTATTAACAGATCCAGATGTTTTCATTTCTTTTCATTGTACCTTGCATCAGCAAAATCTCTGTGCTAAAGCTACCATTTTAAGTGACACTTTGCAACAAGTTACAAGGACTGTTAACTATATTCACGCAAATGCAACATGGGCATCATCAGTTTCATAATATGCTAAAGTTGAACAGTGAGGTATTCAGTGTGGATTTGCTGTATTATTCTAAAGTTCATTGGCTATCACAGGAACAGGTGTTAGCCAAAATTTTATCTCTGCAAGAACAGATAGTTAAACTTTATGAAGAACAGAATCAGCAATCTGAATTATTGAAAGAAGATTTCTACAGGAATGCAGCATTTCTGTGTTATACTTTGTCAAATCAAAACGACTTGAATATTTCTTTGCAAGGTAAAACTAGGTCTATATATGATATGTGGCAAAAAATCCAAGGATTTTGATAAAAGCTATCTTTTATCAAAACACTTCTCCTTCAAAAGGAAATTTCAAATGAACATTTTCCCCAGTTAGCAAAGATCATTGATGAGAAGGATGATATATATGAATCATTTGAAGAACACACAGCTGTTACAGACCTATTAATTGGAGAATACAATGAAAGGTACACTGACTGAGAATCATGACATAACACTCAAATTAGCATTTCAGCCTCAACTAGTTGATATGACCAAGGCACCTAAAGAACTACAGATGGAATTGATTGAGCTCTCAGCAGACGACATTTTACAGTCATTGTTTGATTCTAAAAAAAGATCCAATTGAAATATGGGAAAATGCAGTAGAATACCCATGCCTTTGGCAACATGAACAAAAAATGCTTTCTGGTTTCTTAACCACTTATTGCTGCAAATCTTCATTCTCCTATTTAACCCAAATCAAGATGCCCTTAAGGTCACAAATGACTGATACCCACCTACGGGATCAACTGCAAATGTGGACCTCTAGGCTACAACCAAATATTCAAATGCTTTCCAACAAAAAGCAGACACAACAAAGTCATTAAAAGGTTAGTTAACTTTAAGATTAACAAATAGTTTTCATTTTTTGAAATTATTAAGTACATAGTACTTAGAATTTTACAAAATAATGTACATTTTTAAGTATATCTAATTGTTCTTGAATGAGGCCTTATTTGATTACAGCTAAATTAATGCAGCCTTCCAACATGAAAATGTTCCCCATCACTGCTCTAGCTCCTGCTCTACAGGAAAGTTCGTTAAATTATTCCAGACTTCGGATTTTTTTTTTATTTCAGAATAATATAAATACAAAAATAATGGTTACATAAATTGCTTTTGTACCGTTGGAGTCAAAGTGTGCCCATCCACAGAGAGTGTACATTGTACCCATTAGATGTGAATTTACCCATCTTCTTCTCCCCTCTCCCACCGGCTTGACTGCTTGATTTCCTATGAATGTTATTTTCATGTGTGCATATAAGTGTTGATCAATTAGTTCCAATGTAATGGTGAGCACAGATAGTGCTTATTTTTCTATTCTTGTGATACTTCACTTAGAAGGATGGCCTCCAGTTCCATCGAGGTTAATACAGGAGGTATTAGTTCACCATTTTATTATGGCTGAGTAGTACTCCTAGTATACATATACCACATTTTATTAATCCACTCTTGTAGTGATGGGCACTTGAGTTGCTTCCACATCTTTGCAATTGCAAATTGTGCTGCTATAAACATTTGAGTACAGATGTCTTTTTTATAGAATATGGTTTTTTCCTTTGGGCAAAGACCCAGTAGTGGACCTGCTGGATCAAATGGTCGTTCTACTTTTAGTTCTTTGAGGTATCTCTATACTGCTTTTCATAGAGTTCATACTAGTTTGCAATCCTACCAACAGTGTATGACCATTCCTATCTGTCCACATCTATGCCAACATTTGTTGTTTTGGGACTTTTTGATAAAAGCCATTCTCACTGGAGTTAAGTGATACCTCATTGTGGTTTTGATTTGCATTTCCCTGATGATTAGAGATGTTGAGCATTTTTTCATGTTTGTTGACCATTAGTTTGTATTCTTTTAAAAAGTTTCTGTTCATGTCTTTTGCCCACTTTTTAATGGGTTGTTCGATTTTTTTTCTTGCTCATTTTCCTGAGATCTATATACATTCTAGTTACCAGCCCTTTGTCAGATGTATAGCATGCAAATATTTTCTCCCATTCCGAGATTGTCTATTCACTCCAGCAATAATTTCTTTGGCTGTGCAGAAGCTTTTTAATTTAATCAGGTCTCATTTATTTATTTTTTGTTCTTGCCATGATTGCTTTTGGGGCCTTCTTCATAAATTCTTTGCATAGGCCGATGTCTATAAGAGTTTTTCCAACATTTTCTTCTAAAATTCTTATGGTTTCATGACTTAGGTTTAAGTCTGTTATTCATCATGAGCTGATTTTTGTGAGAGGTGAGAGGTGCGGATCCTGTTTCAGTCTTCCATTTGTGGTTATCCAATTTTCCCAGCACCACTTATTGAATAGAGATTCTTTGCCCTGGTGTATATTTTTATCTTTTTTTCAAGACCAAATGGCAATGAGGATGGTTTCATATCTGGGTTCTCTGTTCTGATCCACAGGTTTATGTCTCTGTTCTTGTGCCAGTACCATGCGGTTTTGGTTACTATAGCCTCATAGTATAGTTTGAAGTCCAGTAAATTGATGCCTCCCAATTTGTTCTTTTTGCTTAAGGTTGCTTTGGCTATATGGGGTCTTCTCTGGTTTCATATGAAGTGTAGAATTATTTTTTCTAAATCTGTGAAAAATGATGTTGGTATTTTAATGGGATTGCATTGAATCTGTAGATCACTTTGGATAGTATAGACATTTTAACAATGTTAATTCTGTCAATCCATGAGCATGGTATGTTTTTCCATCTGTTTACTTCTTCTTTTTTGGATTTTATCTGCTTGACCTTTAAGACTTTAGATTCTTCAAGCTCATCTGAACTCATTCAATTGCCTGCTCCGACATCAGATACCTACAAGCAGGCATCTTGATTCTGCCTAAAACTACTGTCTTCCTTTTCCATCCTATAAAAGTTTTTACTAACCTTGCTATCAAATAAAGGTGAGGATTTATTTTAAATAACTCCTATGAAATACCACTGGATATGTTTAAGACCAACTGAAATAAATTGTTATCTCTTCTGATCTAATATAGCTATATGTTAAAATATACTTTTACTGTATTTTCCATGGCATTAATTCCATGAAAGATAAAAAACAGGATGCTATATTTTCAGGATGTATTGAAAATAGAAAATATTTTCCATTTTTTAAGGTTCTTCCCAGTATACATTGACTTCCCTAATACTTTGATTACTGACAGAACATTATTTTTTCAAAAAAGTAAGAGTTCTAACTCTATATTCTTTTATTAGATCGCTGTATTCTAGGAGGCAGTGTACCTTAGGGATTAAGAGTCCTGGCCCTTAGGAGCAGATAGCCTCAGTTTGAATTCTGGCCCATTATCTATACACAAATTCATTTTTACCCAGTTACCATTCTCTATATTTTCATCTCTTTCAGCATATTTTGTGACTTCTTTCATTAATAAATTTGATTCCTCATTTTTTTATAATACTCCTTGTCAGAATTGAAGACTTTAAGCAACTTGCCGAAGATCATTCAGCTATTATGTAGCAGAGGCAAGAGTCTGTCAAAATATGTCTATTTCCAGTTCCATGCTACAACTATCATGCAATGCTGATTTTGTTATCTTATTTAATTATTACCAATCACCTTGTGTGGTCTTATCATCATTAATTTATAAATGTGGAAACTGAGGGTAAGCAAGATTAAGTACTTTGTCTAATAATACTCTTAGAAGATTTAGGATATTAATCCAATTTTATATAACCCCCAAATCTATACACTTTCTACTACTCTGGGAAAACTGAGATGAGACCACCCAGCAAACATCTTCATTCTTCATTCACCTCTACCACAATAGCTTTTTCATCCATTTCTTCTTCCCACCTGTCTTTAAGGAAGAAATATTCATAACCTTTCTCTCTCTCTCCTCTCTCTCTTTTCCCCTACACCCATCTTTCTCTTTTATTTTCAAAAATATGTTCTTCTTCTGTGCTCTTGATCTCAAACCCCAAGTCGTCTTTAATTCTTCCTCCCTTACATTTTGAGTCCCCCTTAAGAGCCTGTTATGTCCCAGGTACTGTGTTAGGAATTGATAATAGAATGGTGAGCATCTCTGCCCTACTTAAGCCATCCCTGCCCTCCTCACAGGTCTGACATTTAGAGGAGCTGAAAAAATATTAACCAAAAAAAAAAAAAAACCCAAATGTATAACTAAAATGTAGATATGTGGTATAAATAAAAAGAGTTTATAGTTAAGTACAGTTTGACCAGGCATAAGTCTGGATAATTGAGTGCAGAATCAAAATGATTAACGACAAAGCAGCCACTCACAGGATTCTCAGGCAGACATTGGATTTCCACAAAACACAGAATTGAAGTTTGGAGGTAATCTTGTTGGTAATAATGTTCCTTGTACACTGTTGGTAGGAATGTAAATTGATACAGAAATTCTGGAAAACAGTATGGAAGTTCCTTAAAAACTTAAAAATAGAACTCCCATATGATTCAGCAATCCCACAATTGAGTGCATATTCAAAGGAAATGAGATCAGTATGCTAAAGAGATATCTGCACTCCCATGTTTATTGCAGCATTATTCACAATAGCCAAGATATGGAATCACTCTAAGTGTCTATCAATGGAGAATGGATAAAGAAAATATGGTAAATATGCACACAATGTAATATTATTCAGCCTTTTAAAAACAAGAAACACTGTCTTTTGCAACAACATGGATGAACCTGAAAGATGTTATGTTAAGTGAAATAATCCAGGCATAGAAAGAGGAATATCACATGATCTCACTTATATACAGAATCTAAAAGAATAGAATTTATAGAAAGAGTAGAGTGGTGGTTACCAGAGGTTGGGTGGTGGTGAGGGTATTGGGAAAATGATGGTAAAAGGATTCAAAATCTCAGTTAGACAGGAAGAATAAGTTCAAGAAATCTATGGTATAGCATGGTAACTATAGCTAATAACGATGTACTGTATACTTCAAAATTACTGGGAGAATAGATATTAAGTGTCCTCACCACTAAAAAATGATAAGTATGTGAGGTAATACATAGGTTAATTAGTTTGATTTAGCCATTACACAATGTATACACATTTTAAAACATCATGTTGTATACTACAAATATATAAGATTTTATTTGTCAATTTAAAAACATTTTTTAAATGTTAAAAAAAAGTTTGTGAGTAATCTTATCCAGATCTTATGTTACCAAGTCTACCTGAACAGATATAAGGATTATAATTATAGAAATAGAAGAAGAACAACTGAAACCGGAAAACAGGCCAAAGGGAAGAGAGGTATTTTAACCTCAAGTACACAGAAAACTGCCTGAAAGGTAGGGAAGAGATGTGTGAAATCAGGAGAATATATGTTTCATTCATCTATAGAATAGGAATATAGGAAAATCAGACCCTATGAGAGAATGATTACAATTAATTTAAATTGGCACACTGATAGGTATTTTAAAATACAAAAGATGTATAGCACCCATAGACTGGGAGTAACCAGTCAACTCAAATAGTGATATAGGGAATGATTTATATTAAATCTTTTAATGGAGAAGTTGTAATTTAAATAGACATTGCTGATCATTTTTCTTTTTGGTTCCAGCCTAATGACTATCTTTCAGGAAAGAACTTATAAGGGTTATTTTAAACAATACAAATTATGGCGAAAGAAAACTCTGTGGCCTTTAGAAACAGAAATAATTGCTTACTTTTGAGAAGATTGAGATCATAGCTCTATATGTATTGGGGAGTGAACAATGTATGTGAGATGAATCTATATATAATAGCTCAGAAATACTGCTGGAAAATATTATAGAATAAAAACAAAAATGGGATGATGATGTGTGCAATGATATTATATATATATAGTTTAAAAGAACACACAACGATCATATCTCAGCATTGTGGCTATGATCAAGTGTAGTGAAAACAACACATAATACTTTAGATTTTTTCTGAGTACATATATGTACATAAGAGCCTAGGAAAAAGTCTAAAGGAAAAATACCAAAGCTATAGCAATTACTGTTTTGGGGGATAAATAAGAAAATAACCCAGATTGGGGTGGGAGTCAAAGTATCAATTTTTTTATAATGGCCCAATTTCACATTAATTATAAAAGCACTAAATTTAAATTCTTAAATTTTTAAGAAGATAATAGAATTAGAAATCAATTATTTATTAGTTTTTTAGATTCAAGCTATTAATCTAATCAAGCTATTAATCAACTAATTATTTTGGAAGCATAATAGAATAAAATAGTGCTTTCATTATTTACCAGAATGAGTCTAATATTTTTTTCATATTAATTACTTGCAAAGATTTTAATTTTGTTGTGTTGGGTTTCATCATTACAAATATGCTTGGCTAACATATGTCTTTTAAAAATAAAGATATCAAGGAAAGGACACACAAAAAAGAAAACTACAGACCCATATCCCTCATGCATATAGATGCAAAAATCCTCAACAAAATCTTAGCAAACTGAATCCAACAGCACATCAAAAAAATAATTCATCATGACCAGGTGGGCTTTATGACGGAGATGCAAGGCAGGTTAAACACACACAAATCTATAAATGCATTTCACCACATAAATAAAAGCAAGAACAAAGACCATATGATTCTCTCAAAACATGCAGAAAAAGCATTTGATAAAATCCAGCACGTTTATGATAAAAAACTTTTAACAAAATAGGAATAGATGGGACATTCATTAAAATTATTAAGGCCATATGCAATAAACCCACATCCAATATCTTACTGAATGGGGAAAAATTGAAAGCATTCCTGCTTAGAACAGGAAGCAGACAAGGTTGCCCACTATCTCCACTTCTATTCAACATAGTGCTGGAAGTCCTTGACAGAGCAATCAGACAAGAGAGGGGAATGAAGGATGTCCAAATGGGGGCAGAGGAGGTCAAACTCTCACTCTTTGCTGATGATATGCTATTATATCTAGAAAATCCTAAGCATTCAACCAAGAGACTCCAGGAATTGATAAATGAATTCAGTAAAGTCTCAGGATACAAAATTAATGCACAAAAATCAGTGCCATTCATATACGCTAGTAACAGTCAAGCCAAAAATCAAATCAAAGATGCAACACCTTTCACAATAACGTCAAAGAAAATTAAATATTTAGGAATATATTTAATGAAGGAGGTGAGAGACATATATAGGGAGAACTATAAAACACTGAGAAAAGAGACTGTAGAAGATGTAAAGAGATGGAAATCCCTACCATGTTCATGGATTGCTAGAATCAATTGTTAAAATATCCATACTACTAAAAGTGATCTACAGAATTAATGCAATCCCTACCAAAATACCAGTGTCATTCTTTACAGATTTAGAAAAAATAATTCTATGCTTCATCTGGAACCAGAGAAGACCTTGTATAGCCAAAGCAATCCTAAGCAGAAGAATAAACTGGGAGGCATCAGTCTGCCAAACTTCAAACTTTACTACAATGCTATAGTAATCAAAACAGCATGGTACTGGCACAAGAACAGAGACACAGACCTTTGGAATAGGATGAAGATCCCAGATATAAAACCATCCTCACGTTGTCATCTAATCTTTGACAAAGCAGAAAAAAGTATACATTGGGGAAAAGAATCTCTGTTCAGTAAGTGGAGCCGGTAAAACTGGATATCCACATGCAGAAGATTGAAACTGGATCCCCACCTCTCACCTCTCACAAAAATCAATTCATGATGGATAATAGACTTAAATCTAAGGTGTGAAACCTTAAGAATTCTGGAAGAAAATGTTGGGAAGACTCTTTTAGACATTGGTCTAGGTAAAGAATTTATGAAGAAGACGCCCAAAGCAATCACAGCAGCAACGAAAATAAACAAATGGGACCTGATCACTTTAAAAAGTTTCTGCACAGCCAAGGAAACTATCATTAGAGTAAATAGACAACCTACAGAATGGGAGAAAGTATTTGCTTTCTACACATCCAATAAAGGGCTGATAACAAGAATCTATATAGAACTTAAGAAAATCAACAAGAAAAAAACCAAACAACCCCATCAATAAATGGGCAAAGGAACATGAACAGAAACTTTTCAAAAGAAGACAAAATAATGACCACCAAACATATGAAAAAGTGCTCAACATCTCTAATCATTAGGGAAATGCAAATCAAAACTACAATGAGATATCACCTAACTCCAGAGAAAATGGCCTTTATCAAAAAGTCCCAAAACAACAAATGCTGGTGTGGATGTGGAGAGATTGGAACACTCTTACACTGCTGGTGGGACTGCAAATTACTACAATCCCTGTGGAAAGTAATTTGGAGATACCTCAAAGAGCTAAAAATAGAAATACCATTTGATCCAGCAATCTCACTACTAGGCATCTATCCAAAGGAAAAAAAAAAACTTTCTATAATAAAGACATCTGCACTCTAATGTTTCTAGCAGCAAAATTCACAATTGCAAAGATGTGGAAACCACCCAAGTGCCCATCAATACATGAGTGGATTAATAAAATGTGGTATATGTATACCATAGAATATTACTCAACTACAAAAAACAATGGTGAACTACCACCTCCTATATTAAACTGGATAGAGATTGAGCCCATCCTTCGAAGTGAGGTATCGCAAGGATGGAAAAATAAGCACCAATATACTCGCCATCAAATTGGTACTAACTGATCAACACTAAGGAGTTCACATGGTAGTAATATTCACTGGGTACCGGTTAGGTTGGGGGCGCGTAAATGCACAACTAATGGAAGCAAAGCACACTGTATGGGGAAATGGCATGCTTGCCAGGGGGCTTAGGCAAGGCAAACGCATTACATGTAACCAAAATGTTTGTACCCCCATAATATCCTGAACTAAAAAAATAAAAAAATAAAGACATCAACAGGATGAAAAGATAACACACAGACTGTGAGAAAATATTTGTGAAGGACATATCTGATAAAGGGTATTATCCAAAATATAGGAATAACTCTTAAAACTCAACTATAAACAACCTGATTTTTTAAAAATACAGCAAAGACCTTAAGAGACACCTCCCCAAAGAGAATGTACAGAGAATATAAGTATATGAAAAGATGCTCTATACCATAGGTCATCAGGGAAATGCAAATTAAAACAGCAACAAGATACCACTACACAGCTATTAGAATGGCCAAATTTCAGAACACTGACAACACAAAATGCTGGCAAGGATGTAAAGTAACAAAATAGCTCATTCATTGCTGGTGGGGATGCAAAATGATAAAGCTACTTTGAAAAACAGTTTGGTGGTTTCTTACAAAATTAAATATGCTCTCCCACTCTTACTACTTCTACTCAACACATTAATGGAAGTCCTAGCCAGAGCAATTAGGCAAGAAAAAGAAATAAAAGCCTTCCAATAGAAAGAAAGAAGTAAAACTGTCTCTGTTTGCAGATGACATACTCTTATTTATAGAGAACCCTAAAGACTCCACCAAAAACCTGTTAGAACTAAAAAATGAATTCAGTAAACTTGCAATGTACAAAATCAAAGCACAAATATCAGCTGCATTTCTATATGCTAAGAGCAATAAACTACCTAAAAATGCAATTTATAATAGGATCGCAAACAATAAAATACTTAAGAATTTAACCAAAAAGATGGAAGCTCGGTACACTGAAAATTATAAGACATTAACGAAAAACTTGAAGATGACACAAATAAATGGAAAAATATCCTGTGTTCATGGATTAAAAGTTACTATTGTTAAATGTCTATATTACCCAAAATGATGTAAGATTCAATGCAATATCTGTCAAAATTCTAATGGTATTCTTTGAAGAAATAGAAATGCAATCCTAAAATTCATACGGAACCACAGAATACCACAAATAGCCAAAGCAATCTTGAACAAGAAGAACAAAGCTGAAAGCATCACACTTCCTGATTTCAAAGTAATAATATGTTGCAAAGTATATTATAAATCAAATCACTATTGTACTGGTGTAAAAACAGACACATACACTAATGGAACTGAATTGAGAACCCAGAAATAAACCCAC
This sequence comes from Propithecus coquereli, assembly GCF_000956105.1. Lineage (NCBI taxonomy): Eukaryota > Metazoa > Chordata > Mammalia > Primates > Indriidae > Propithecus > Propithecus coquereli. The sequence goes on along the minus strand of NW_012135747.1, from coordinate 3,289,737 downwards.
ATGTATACAATCAAATAATATTTGACAAGGGCACAATGAGGAAAGGACAGTCTCTTCAATAAATGGTGCTGGGAAAATTGGATATCTACATGCAGAATGAAATTGGACTCTTATGTCACTCACAAAAATTAACTTGAAATGGATTAAAAATTTAACTGCAAGACCTGAAACTGTAAAACTCCTAGAAGAAAAAAGAGTAAAATTTCCTTGACATTGGTCTTTGCAATGACTTTTTAGATCTGACACCAAAAGCATAAGCAACAAAAGCAAAAATAAATAAGTGGGATTACATCAAAAAAAGCTTCCACAAAGCAAACAACCAATAAAATAAACAGGCAACCTACAAAACTGTAGAAAATATTTGCAAACCATATATCCGATAATGGGTTAATATCCTTGTAAAATAAACAAGGAACTCATACCATCCAATAGCAAAAAAACAAACAAACAAATAATCCAAGTAAAAATGCGTAAAGAACCTGAATAGACATTTCTCAAAAGAAGATATACAAATGGCTGACAGTGTATTAAACAACATTCAACAGCACCAATCATTAGGGAAATGCAAATCAAAACCACAATGAGATATCACCTCATACCTCTTAGGATGGATATTATTAAAAAGACAAGAGGTAACGAGTGTTCAAGAGGATATAGACATCTACACTCCCACATTGATTGCATCATTATTCACAATAGCCAACACATGGCAACTACCTAAGTGCCTGCAGGTAAATGAATGGATAAAGAAATTGTGATATATATGCATACACACACCCACAATAGATTATTATTCATCCATAAAAAAGAAAGAAATCCTGCTATTTGTGATGACATGGATGAACCTGGAGGACATTTTGCTAGGTGAAATAAGCCAGACACAGAAAGACAAATACAATTTGATCTCACTTATATCTGGAATCAAAAAAGCTGAAATCATAAAATCAGAGTGAAACAGCAGTTGCCAAGGGATGTGGGGGTGGGAGAAATGAGGAGATGTTGATCATCAGGTACAAACCTTCAGTTATAAGATAAACAAGCTCTGGGGATCTAATGTACAGCATGTGTGGTGATGGATGTGTTAATTCAATTGTGGTAATCGTTACATAATGTCTATGTATATAAAATCATCACATTATATACTTTGAAAATATGTAATACATTCTTTGTCAATTAAATATTTAAAATTTTGAAAAATTAAAATAAAAATTTAAAAAACTAAACACACTTTTACAATACAATCCAGGAAATTACTCTCCATGGTATTTGCCCAAAGCAGTTGAAAACTTATGTCCATACAAAAACATGCACATGGGTGTTTATAGCAGCTTTATTCACAATTGCCAAAACTTGGAAGCAACCAATATGTCCTTTAGTAGGTGAATGGGTAAACTGGGTACATTCAGACAATGGAATATTATTTAGCACTACAAATAAATGAGCTACCAAGCCATGAAAATACATGGAGGAAACTTAAATGCATATTATTCTGAAATAAAAAAAAATGTTTTTCACATATTATTAATACTAAGTGTAAGAAGGCAATCTGAAAATGTTACATCCTATGGTATATGACACTCTGGAAAGGGAAAAACTATGGAGACAGTAAAAAGTCAGTAGTTGCCAGGGGTTAGAGGGAAGGGAGTAAGGAATAGGTGGAGAACAAGGATTTTTAGGGCAGTAAAATACCCTATATGATACTAAAATGGTGGATGCATTTCATTATAGATTTTTCCAAACCAATAGAATGTACAACACCAAGAGGGAACCCTAATGTAAACTAGGGACTTTGAGTGATAATGATGTGATAGTTTAGGTTCATCAGTTGTAGCAAATGTACCACTCTGGTGGGGGTTGTCGATAATAGGGAGGCTACGCATGTGTAGGAGAGGGGATAATAACATAATGTAGGGGATATCTCTGTACCTTTCTCTCAATTTTGCTGTGAACCTAAAACTGCTCTAAAAAATAAAGTCTTTTTTTTTTTTTTGAGACAGAGTCTCACTGTGTTGCCCGGGCTAGAGTGAGTGCCGTGGCGTCAGCCTAGCTCACAGCAACCTCAGACTCCTGCCTCAGTCTCCCAAGTAGCTGGGACTACAGGCATGCGCCACCATGCCCGGCTAATTTTTTCTATATATTTTTAGTTGTCCAATTAATTTCTTTCTATTTTTGGTAGAGACGGGGTCTCGCTCTTGCTCAGGCTGGTCTCGAATTCCTGAGCTCAAACAATCCGCCCACCTCGGCCTCCCAGAGTGCTAGGATTACATGCGTTAGCCACCAGCCCGGCCAAAAAAATAAAGTCTTAAAAAGTAATAAGAAGAAAATAAAAATATATGACCTCAAATTACCAGGGCTTTCTTTTTTAGTAGAGCTCTGGAGTAAGAAAACTGAATGTGAATCTTTGCCCTCCACTTACATTGGGAAAGTGGTTTAAACAGCTGAAGTTTTTATTTCATCCCGTGTAGAGTGGGCAAAATAAAACCTACACCTACCATATAGGACTTTAGTTAACGTACCTTTATAACATGTTTTGATATCTGATAAGGTAGGCCCCACCTCAGTAGTTTCCTTGCTAATACTACTTTTCCCTTTAAATGCACTTCCACTTACACACCTGCTGAACAGAGCCATAGACTACTATGAAGGAAGCAACACATCCTAAAACAGAACACTCTAATATGCCACACAAATATGTATCGGATAGTTATTCATTCCACAAATATTTATTAATCACGTAACATATTTCAGATTCTGAACAAGGCTTTGGCCATGTCTTACCAGGTCATGTAGAAGTTATAAAAAAATCTTAAACAAGCTACCGCATAAAAGCAACATGGTTGGAAAAAGTTTTCTGTGTTTTAATAACATGATGTAATAAACACTATTCATCATTCACACATTCTATATTCTATGATGGGATTGATCTGATTTACATTGAAAACACTAAAAATCTTACACCTATTCTCCAAAGTGAAACTGCATATCAAAAGACATGCAGCTATGGTTATAATAAAGTAACAACATTCTTCACAAAACACATGCCATGCTTCAAGCTGGGAGCTGCAGAAATAATAACCACATAACATAAATAATGTTTCTCAAACAACTACATTATCAGTCTTCAGAGTGTGTGATAAAAAAGGAACAAAATTTCTCCTTGTGATTACTAACAGAAAATGCTCTTGAGAGAACTCATAGACTCTCCTTTGTCTAGTATATGCCTTATCTTAATGCATTCCACTTAATCTAAGGAATTGAAGCTTTAAATATAAAATGCAAACAAGGCAAAATGTGAGCAATAAACTGTAAATTAGCAAGATGATCATTACAAATTGTTTATAATACTTTGGTAAATTAGTATAATTTTCATATGCAAATTTACCTACATATTTAGCTGTAAATCAAAATGTACATAACTTGCATTTTATTGTATATTAATTACTATAACAGAAAAATAGAAACTATTTTAAAGAAATACTCAACATACTTATAAAGTAAATTAGATTTATACAGACTCTCTAGAAAATTTTTCTCTTAAATAATGTGTAGATTATTTAAATAGCCTCCTGTGTTGGTGGTTATACCAAAATACTGACAAAAATTTCACTCATCTAATTCATTTCACCTCTTCTCCTGAACATATTTCTGTGAGAGTTAAACAACCTAGCATATGTATAGCACAATATATCATAAATTCTTTCAGTTTTTATCTGGTTATATCAATAAAATAAACTTTGAAGGATTCTTGTATTTTCACAAACTCTGTATAAAAGGATAGTAATATAAGAACTTCCAAGAAGCTGCTGATTTTGTTGTGATATTGAATATGATATTGAATGAATCTTAGTATACATTCTTACATAATATTGTAGACTGAGGAAATATATTTTAATGAAAGAGCAAGTTAAGTTTTTATCATTGGTTATCTTTTTGGAAATGTGTGTTTACATGTTTGGTTTATCTCTACACATGGTCTACATTTAAAACATGTAAAAAATCCTAAAACGTATACACAATTGTAATTAACTTTGTCTACAATGATTTTAAAGAAAATACAGGTGATTTTTATACACAGTATTGTCACTAAAAATATATGCCCCAATATTTTAAGTAGCGTTAATCCTTCTTAATATTCTCAGTAATGTCATGATTCCTGCCTTCTATGCCCATGAGTTTTACTGATTCCAAGCCTAAGTGAATACAAATCTGCAAAATTTAAACAAACTTGAACAGTTCCTACCATTTCCAAGGTTTATGTCAATTGTTATGCCCATGGAGTTCCCCCAGAAAGCAACACATCAACAAAGAAGGAAAGAAAAGGCACACAGGGGTCAAATGGAAAAAATAAGTGATCCCATTTGTGCTCTATGTCTGTTTGATATTACCTTCCACTTTCTGTCTGTAATTATGTCTTTTGGGAGAAATAGCAGGTTACATACAAGCCCTGGATTCATGGCTGAATTGCACATGGTAGAGCACAGAAAAAATAGTAGCCAACATGGCACAGTCACACCTAGTAACTGTAAAACTCTCAACGTCATGTCTTCCCTAAAATCCCTTGAACAATGATGAGCATGAACATGACTGCCAGGTGGTAACAATTTCTCAATAACAGCATCCTTCAGTTGTACTTGATGTGGTCCCTAATGTCTTCCTCATATTCTGTAAAACACTGCTATTGAAAGATTGAGATATTCTGAATATTTTGAAATTATAACCAACTAAAGATATTCTTGGCATGAAGAGCTAAAAATCTACACTTTTCCTGGGGTCAAATATATAGCTAAATATAAATCAAATGTTTCTGAGTAATTTTCTAGTTAACTGTGTCTAAAGAAAAAAATTGTTTTAGTCATTGTGTTTGAAATTTTATATTAGGATGTATTAGCCTATAAGCAGCATGAAGTCATCATTTTGGATTCTGCATAAAGCTATATTGTCTTGGTAAGAAATTGGGATGAAATTATATTGATTCCAAAGTACATTCTAGAGCACAGTCCACAAGAATTTTCTGTGATGATGAAAATTTTCTGTATCTATAATGGTCAATATAGTAGCTGTTAAACACTTGAAAGGTGACTAGTGCAATTGAGAAACTGAATTTTTAGTTTTATTTAATTATGATGAATTTAATTTTAAATTCAAATAGCCACATGTGACTACTGGCTACAGTATTGAACAGCATAGCTGTTGAAGTTGGTTTCCATTTTATTTTACATGATATGAGATTCTTTTGTTATGATATCCTCTTAGCTAGGTTTCTCTGGATAAAAGGTAGTAAGGACTCCCATGTTGCAAATAGAGGAGCTCAGTACCTCTGTACTGTTACCTGTTAATCAGAAAATGTCCCCTACAACACAAAACATCCATTGGTGCCTATATAGGATTCTTCTGTTGTGATATACTCTAGATATCTAGAGAGGTTGATTAATGGTGATTAAAAGCACTATTTCCCTAAATAAGTGGGTATCTTTGGAGAAAGCATTGGTGGAAGATACAATTTTAACCTGTTACCTTACTTTATCAGGTCCTTTTCCCTGATGACTAGTTGGGAATGAATTCGAGTAAAAAAGAGGCAGCTCCAGAGAATATGAATCACAATGCTGGAAGGGCAGGACACAAGTCTTGAGTGGCCAGGATATAGAGATACTGGGCATCACCCAGAAAAGAGGGAACAGATACCCCGGGAAAAAAGAATTCTAAAAGGAAAGATGGGAAGGACATTAAAGACAACATTCACCTATTTCACAGTTTATTCCATTCTGTCACATTTTATGTCCTTCTCTTTTTATTAAAGAAGGATGTAGGTGGTCTATTCCTAATAGGGTACAAGTGTGTCACCGGAAAGGTCAGTCCTTGGCTTAATATCCTTTTTGAATTAAGAATACCTGAAGAAAAATCAACTTATTATGTGCTTTCTATTGTTCAGATCTTTTGGCTTTACTAGTTAAGTAATAACAAATTCCAAAATTGATCAGAAAAATGTTAAAACAAGATTGCTCCTTTTCCTAGGCTTTGATGTTTATAGTCATTTGGAGATTTTACCAAAGAACCTTACTTTTTTCCCTTGGTGCTTTATTAATCTGATTTAGATTCTTCATTCCATTAAGCAAAAAGAATATGTGAAATGCAAGAAGGAAGAAGAGAAGGAGGAGGAGGAGGAAGGAAAGAAAGAGAAAGAGGAGAGAAATGGAAAAAAGGTAAAGGGGGAGGGAAAAGAGGTATAAGGATGGGAGGAGATACGAGGAGGGGACTGAGAGGAAAGGAGAGCAAGTGACAAGAAAGAAAGCAAAGCAGAGCAGTGTGCTCAAAGCTCTTGTGTCATGCACATTGGCAGCAATGAAACCAATGTGCTGCTGTGTTTAATGATTCAGCCAGAACATTTAGGTGATAAGGGAATGATTACAAAGGTACCTGACAATTCAGCCAAATAAAAATCCAGCTTTCGGTGCTATTGAAGACTTTAAAAGACTACTAGTTTTTTTACTTTTATAAAGTGCAGATATACAACATGTCCCTTCTCGAACTTTACAATATTCTCATAGTTTGGCAAATGGGATGCAGAACAATATTAAAAATAAAATAAATGTTAAAAGAATTTATCATCTACATAACCAGACTATTTTTCAAGTAGATATTGATCTTATGCAGGGTGATGTGCTATTAAAGAGCATAAACTATATACTTTAAATTTAGCAGTACTTAATGCCATGAAGGAAAATTTCATCACTGAACTCCATTCCAGACTTTTCTAATCAGGATATCACAAAACACTAGTTTACCACTATGACTACCAATCAAAAGTGTGGTAAAATCTCTGTGTCCCTTTTCTTTGCAGACAAAGGAAAAAGTAATTCAATATGAAAGGCAAAATCAGTGCTTCAAAGGAATGACTTATCTAGAGAGAGACATATCAGGATAGCTAACAGTAGAGTTGTATTGGGTACCGATGAAAACTAATTTAGGTAAAATGGACCAAGTTTGTTTTCTGTAGTCTGGATGAGAAATGATCAAATTTAAAGGGCCTACAAATTAACTTAGTTCCAATCTTGCCTGCTATTCCGTATTTAAAGATCTGGTAGAGGGAAAAATGTGTAGAAACTTCAAACTATGCTCAGGAATACTGTATCAAAAGAAAATGGAAACTCTAACTATTTATGAAAAGAGACGAGTATCAGATTTCTCAAGGTAAGGGGAATTTTAAAGTAATGCAAAGCAGCAATGCAAAGAAAGCACAGAATTTGTTTAGAGCCAAGATCCTCGATTGATACTGCCGCTGCACCCAAACACTCTCCCTCTAAACATAGGTGGTTCCAAGGAGGCTCCTTGGTAAATTGCAGCCTGCCTGCATGAGGTAAAGTGACCCTATCTCCAAACCCACTCACAGTGAAGGCCAGGAGTGGGGGTCTATATGAGGACAAAATTCTCTCATGCCTTCCTCAGATCAAGCCACTCCTGCTGTTTCATGACCCCAAAGATGCCTCCAGGTCAGGTACCAGATAGATAATAATGACCAGTCTATTGCCTTATTTGAGTCTCCTCAAACCCAAATGTCATGTATGCACTTTTCATTTACCTTTACAATAACAACTGTAACATAAACAGCCTACACATTATAGCTTATTATAGATATTTAAGCCCTATGTTTAATTTAGGACTACTCAGGCTTATAGATTCCTAAACACTAGAAAATATCAACTAAAACAAACTATTTTTACTGCCTTCAGTATGATGTTTCTCAGTATTTGTCTTATCTTGTTTTTCATCAAAAGATCAATTGACCTCAACTGATGTTCTCTTTCCCTCTGGGTCACTCACCTGATGGCTGTATCTATTTGTTACATTGCCTTATCCATCATTGAAGTTCGTACTCTGCCCTTGGCCTCCCTTCCTGTCTGTAAGACTGACCCAACATTCACATGACTAAGGTAGTCATGTGAGAAGAAAAATATGGTCAGACTCATTATAGGCATTGAAGAAGCCACTACTCCTATCAGAAACAAAATGGTTTCCACATGAAACATAAACAAGATTAATCTACCTCCCACAATGAAACTACCTTTCTTCAAAACTCATGGATTCTTTCAGGCTGCTTAACAAATAAACCTCCAGCAGCTGCACAGCAGATCTATGCATCTGTACTATATACATTTGTGCAGGCTGCTTTTCCATCTGCAGGACATGACATATGCCAGTTGACTTATAGTAGGTTTGGAGAAGAGTCAGAGTGTTGGCAGGCACTTTATGTCCATTCATTGCTTTCCATTTTTCCTGTTTGCTCTGAGTTTTTGGTCTTTGCTCTTTTGGATCCTGCCTGCTAAATTATTCATTTACCTTCAAGTGGTCATTTGTGGCTAATGAAGCTGGGATTTGTGAGCACTTAGTCCAACCAGCTTAGATGTCAGCAATCAACCTAAATTATCAGGCTTCACTTTAAGTACAATTCTATCCTCTATTTCACATGTTAAAAGTAGAGCTGTAGGCCGGGCACAGTGGCTCACGCCTGTAATCCCAGCACTCTGGGAGGCCGAGGCAGGTGGATCGCTCAAGGTCAGGAGTTCGAGACCAGCCTGAGCAAGAGCGAGACCCTGTCTCTACCAAAAAATAGAAAGAAATGATCTGGACAACTAAAAAAATATATGTATATAGAAAAAATTAGCCGGGCATGGTGGCGCATGCCTGTAGTCCCAGCTACTCGGGAGGCTGAGGCAGAAGGATCTCTTGAGCCCAGGAGCTTGAGGTTGCTGTGAGCTAGGCTGACGCCACGGCACTCACTCTAGCCAGGGCAACAAAGCGAGACTCTGTCTCAAAAAAAAAAAAAAAAAAAAAGTAGAGCTGTTATCAGGTGATAGGAAATAAGCAGAGTGCAAGTCAACCTGAAAATAGCTGAGGGATTTATCCAGGACCAGCTACATAATTTGGAGGGCTCAGTGTAAAGTGGAAATGTGGGGCCCCTTGTTCAAAATGTATTCAAGAATTTCAAGATAGCAATCTCAGATAATTAAACCAAACATCAGAACTTTCCATCTGTGGGGCCCTATGCAACTGCACAGGTTGCACACCCATGAAGACAACCCTGGATTTGTAGAAGAAAACACGAGACATGTTTGCCATTTCTTTTAAATGTTAATCATGCTTAGTATAAAAACTAATATGTTGGCAATATGTTCTTCACAAACAATAGTATCTTCATCAGAAAGTTTCTGTTTAGAATTTACACTTTTTTTTCCTTTTCAATTTGTCCCAGAAGACAAGATTTCAAATTCTACTCACAGTATAAAATTTAATTAGGTTTCAAAATATAATTGCCAGCCATCTCCCTTGACTTTCCAAATCTTACTATAATCAATAAAGTATGCAGATAAAGCTTGTAATTGATAGATCCATGGATCTAGGCAACCCCAAATCTTACATTTAGCAGTGAATAGCTGCCACTAACAAAAGCCATGGGTGCTAAACTCTAGAAATAGGATGGCCACTGAATAATGTTCTCAATTATAAAGCAGTAATCAAGAAGCAAATCCTAAGAAGCAAAGCATGGTGCTATACCATGATCCACACCACTAACCAGATTTGACCCGTGCCTAAGAACAAAGAACTCTTAAATTTACCACTTTCCATATCCTGATGAAAGGAAAAACAGATTCTTCTAAATTAAGGCTGAAATCCACATTACCAAACTCTAATAAAAATTACATTTTACTAAATTTTTAAAATGTTAAGATATGCATTAATCATTAATGATTCTCATAGACTACTTATCCTGATTTAGCGTATCCTGAGAACATTTCTAAAACAGTATCAATCCATTTCAAACAAAGTACTCTATCCAACACACAACGCTAGATAGAAAATTTGCTCCAGGTGGCAGAAACAAAAGAAAAGTGACCGAAAGTGATCGCTTTACATAGTAAATGTAACCTTCCAAAGGCTTTGCGATAGTATTATTTTTGATAAACTGATTACTGATAGTATCTGCAGCTATAAAAAGAGGGAACCATGGATGTCTCCGCTTAAAGAAACTAGAACACCTTCTGTACTTGGGATAATTTTAACTAATATTCTTTAAGGAATAGTTATAGAAATGGTAAATTGCTTATTTTAGTTTACATATCATGTATATTTGTGTTCAAATGATTTCCCTCATATAAATAACTCCAAAAAATATGTTTGAATATCTTACTTCTCCCAAGTCAATTCATCCTCCTCATGAGGGTAAGAAGCCACCATTCTGCCAAGCCCAGATCCATTTGATATGTAAGCTATCTTGGACCACTTCCTCTCTCTTACCCTTTATAATCACTACAACTGTCAATACTTTTTTTCTTCATATCTATCCCTCTCCTTTTGTTTTCAACTGCTGTACTTTTGAGCCTTATTACTTCTTATCTGAAATATTACAAATCTCTTGATTCTTCTTGCCTCCATCCAACCCTGCAAAATAATCTACACATCATGACTAATTAATCTTCCCATAATATCTGTTTGATTTTGTCCCTTCCCTGATCAAATATTCCTCATCAAATTTCTTAGCTTGGCATCCATTACGGTTCCTCAAAATTTGGTTTCCTGGCCAGATTGTTTACTGTTCTCCTGCTATACTGTACAGCACAGTCTTAATGAGCACAGGCTAGAAATTCCAATTTCATTACTGCAGAAAATGAACAATATTAGCCCTCTCTTCAAACAAGAAAAATATGAACTTAGAAATGTGATTTCCCTAAGAAGGAAATAGGCTTTTAAATCTAAAAGTACTTTTCTCCCAGTTATGTACTATGTAATATTTTGATTACTACCAATAAGAAAGGTGAATTTATAAGATCTTAAACTAAACAAAATACCTTGATTTACTGATTACTCAAACTGACATGACAGTCTCAAGTAAGACCAACTTCAGTTCTGTTCTGCTATTCATCCCTAATGGCGTGTTCCTGTGTGAAATTTTTCTGCCAGATAAAGACTCTTTTACTGGTAAATAATCTTATTTAGTCCTTATTTACCAGCCTAAATTGCAAGCTCTCATGTTTGTAGAGGCATCAGAGTTTGTAAAACCCCTGTGAAAAGTCATTGAACATTCTATCAAACTCTCCTGGCTCAGTCCCCTTTCCATAAAGCCTTCCCTTATTGCTTCTTGCTAGATTATAAGAGGCTTGAGAACAGAGCCTGGAGTGTGACTTCAACAAATACTTATAGAATATATACTATGTTAGCAATTTATCCGTCAGTTATACCTGCATTTATATATGCAGGACAACCTCTGGAATAAAACACAAGGAATCGTTAAAATATGCTTGTTTCTGGGGAAAAGGTAAGGATAAATATAAATCTAAAAAAAGAGAAATAATTTCACTGGGGAAAAAAAGGGAGTGGCACATCCCACCACACCACCACCCCCAGCCCTAACCACCACCACCACCACCCTTTTCTTTCAGCATTTACTTCAAAACTTGTCCTGGTGGTTCTTTCTCTGCCCTTTTGAAATGTATATAAATCTTTTGAAAACCTCAATAAGCTTCTTGCCAGCTTTTCAACCCAAGAATGTCTTTCTCAAGGACCTAGGAGCCATCTCTTTGAAATGTAATCATCAAAGAAGATAGTGCCCTATCTCCTATCTCCCAGGTTTTTGGGGGGGGGCAGGGGGTAGGAGCCTAACTTTGGTGGGCACCTGGCTCCAAGTTACAAACCTATCTCCTGTCATAAAGATATAAAAAGTTTATTTTTCCTTTGGATTAAGGCAATTAGTGAACACAGATAGTCACCCAAATTACCGGGTAACTTTAGGATGAACTATGTATGCAAACAGCACTGTCGAGTCCTCTTACTTGAGGAATAGTTATCATTTATCTTAAGGATAAATCTTAAGATATTTTTAAGAAATCTTAAGCCCTTAAGAATACATCTAATGGGCTGGGTCTCCTTAGCTGTATAAAATGGTGAGAGAGCTTTCTTTCTCTGCATTTCTTTAGTGGATTGCTTACATCATATTCTGGTTTTAGGCTTATCAATAATAAAATTTTTTCATCTCCTCTACATTTGTGAAGAGCTTTTATGGGTTGGCAAAGTATATTGTTTTAAATTATATTTCCCCAAAACTTACGAGAGATCATCGTACCTTTTAAATTTATAAATGTGTGCATGTACCAACTTCTCAATAAAAAATGAAAGGAACAAATTAAGAAAAAGGAAAATAAGAAGGGAAATTTTGGGGGGGTGAAACAGGAAGGAAGGAAAGAAGAAGGAAGAGGAGAAGGAAAAGAAAGAATATGCTAACGGTAAAACTCAACAAAGGAGCAATTCCATTTAAGAAAGAAAAGACCTCAAAAATAATTAAGACTTTCCAAAAGGAGTCTAGAATCAGAGACTTTAGAGGTTGAATATATTGTCTGCTTAAGTAATTAAAGAACAGAACAATTATACTAATATCCCATTCTCAGAAAAAAACCTACTCAGCAAGTGACCAAAACTGCCACAAATATAGGAGGTGTAATATAAGTGGTCTTAACCTTTATTAGGTCCTGAACCCTGCTGGTATACCTTCTCAAAACAATGATTGTAATGCATAAAATAAAAGACATAGACTCAAAAGGAAACCAATTCCATTGGCGGATATAAAATATTTTTTTCACATAGAATAACAATATCTAGCAGTGAGCCTAATAACTCCCTTAATTTAGAGATAGTGATAAGCATAAATGGTACTTTGCATACCTATAATGTAGTAAGAAAGTATCTGTAATTCCCATTGGTGACAAAGTCTTAGCTGTCAGCACCACTGTGGTTTGTCACCTATATTAATAATTAAAGTGCTAAATTCCAGACAGAACTTTGAAAAATGAAGATCTTTTTGTCATCCAAGTCCACAGACACCCTGAATTTTATATATGGATCCCCATGGACTCCAGGTTAAGAACCTCTCTGGGAGTTGTAACATTAGAAGCCAGATTGGGTTCTGCTACCACAGAAGCTAAGCAACGTCCACAACAAGGGATAAGAAGCTCCTACTCCAGAAGACAAACCACTTTCCATGGTCTAAAGGAGCACTTACAGCTCCCTGCTGCCCTCCCTTCAGAATAGTGACTATATTCAGCACTCCTGTAAAACAAAACAACCTTACAATGACTGTAAGATTACATGAATACTCAGTCTCACTGAAAAATATACTACATCTATTAATACAATCTGTACAGTCTAGATGGATGGTTCTCAACACTTAACGTGCATAATGATCACCTTGGAAGGCTTGTGTCTTGAAAGATTCATGACCCCATCATCAGAGTAGGTCTAAATTGAAGAACAGAAATCCTCACTTTTAACTAGCACCCAGAGTGATTCTTATGCAAGTAGTTAATCGCCAAACATTGAGAAACATCAACAGAATTAAAGCGAGACCCAAGACTCAATAAACAGAAGAACTAAGCTCTTAAAGAAATATAATTACTATAATTAATATCCTAAAAGAGATTCCAGTGTTAATCATAGCTATAAAAAGACCAGACACAATAAAAACATTGATATTCTTGGAAATTAAAAATAGTATTGTAGAAATAAAAACTATATTATTGAAAACTTGACGACCAGAATGAACATACTTATCAACAAAACTAAAGAATTCTCCCAGAAAGAAACACAGAAACGATATGCAAATTATGAGAAAAAATTAAAAGCCACAGGGCTCATCAAGACAGTCCAACACCAATCTTAATAGGTGTTTTAGAAAAGAAAAAAGTATGTCTCTGCCTAGGAAAAGGTCTGGAACATATACACCAAATCCTTAATAACCATTTGTCTCTGGCATTAAGAATAGAATTGAAGTGGAGTGAAAAGAGGCATTATTTTTTTCCTTTACATAGTTCTGTTATTGTATGATTATTTTACAACAAAAATAAATTCAAGTATTCCTTATGAAATTGATTAATTTATTCATAATTAATTATTAATATTAATAATCAATAATTAACATTATTAATTAATGAATTCATAAATGAATAAAACTATTATCAAGATATTCAGGAAAATGTTAATAAAAAGAACATCAAGAATATCAATATTAATACTAGATAAAATAGAATTGCAGTAGACACCATTAAACAGGATAAAGAGAAATATTTTATAATGGTAAAAGGTACAATCCATTATGAATTCTTAAGAGTCAAGAACGCTTCTGAACCTAATAGTTTTTAAACGTATAGAACAAAATACCATTACAAATACGAGGATGAAATGGAATTCTGCTATAATTTGAAAGACTTCAACTCGCCCCTCTCAAACAGGTGAAGTAGAAAATAGGAGTAAGGATGCAAACAATTTATTTATTACAATTAAAAAGCTCAGATGATATGTTTTTTGAACTGCCTACCAAACAGAGAACACACATTTTTTTCAAATATACATGGGACTTTTAAAACAAAATACAAATTAAGCCACAAAGAAAATCTCAATTAAAAAAATTTTCCAAAAGTGTTCTAAAATAATACCTATATTTTCTTATCAACCCATACTTTAATTTAGTAAAGCTAGAAATTAATTTAAAAGGATGATAAAAAAAATAAAAACTGATTTTAAAACCCCAGGAAACAATTTTTTTTAAAATTTTAAAACACCCTTCTAATAGTATTAGGCCAAGAAATCCAAATTAAAACTAACATCTATTTAGAAAAAAAAGAAAATAGAAGTACTGCTTATTAAATCTAAGGTATTCAAAGGAAAATTAACAACATCAATGAATTTACAATAACAGTAAGAAAAAACACAATGAGGTAGACTAAAATAAACTAAATAAATGTACCCAAGATACTATAAAAGAAACTCAAAATTAGACTTATGAAATTACAAAGTAGGAATTAATAAAAAAATTTTAAAACTTATTAAATTTTAAAATAATTAAATAGTAATTTTAATTATAGTGTGTCTAAACACTCCCAAAGGATAATAATAGCTCTCTAGCAATGAACTCCAACCAAAAGGAAATTGTTGAAATGGCAGATATGGAATTCAGATTATGGATGGCAAGTAAGATGAACAGAATTGAGGAGATGGTAGAAAACCATTTCAAAGAAATTAAAAAAATAATAATTCTGAACATAAAAAATTCACTAAAGAGATGGATAACATTAGAAAAGAGACAAAGAACTTAAAGAAATGAAAAAGTCATTTAGGGAATTTCCAAATACAGTAGAAAGCTTTAACAGCCTAGACCAAGAAGAAGAAAGAATTTTAGAGCTTGAAGGCAAGGATTTCAAAGTAACCCAGTCAATAGAAAATGTAGAAAAAAGAATAAAGTATGAATAATCATTTCAAGAAATATGGAATTATGCAAAGTGAACAAATATAAGAAAATTATAGATAACCCTGAGAGAGAAAAAGAAATAAACATAGAAAACCTATTGGAGAGAATAATAGAGGAAAAATTCCCTGGTATTGCTAGAGGTTTAGAAATCCAGATCCAAGGTGGTCATCGAACACCTGGAAGAGTCACAGCAAATAGGACATCACCAAGACATATAGTCATCAGGCTGACCAAAATCAAAGTGAAGGAGAAAATTCTACAAGCTGTTAGACAAAAGCAGCAAGTTGCTTACAAAGGAAAACCCATCAGACTAACAGGAGACCTCTCAGTAGAGATCTTTCAACCCAGAAGGGATTGGGGTCCCATTTTTAGTCTTCTTCAACAGAATAACTGCCTGCAAAGAATTTTGTATCCTGCAAAACTAAGTTTCATAAGTGAAGGAGAAATAAAGTCTTTCCCAGACAAGCAAACACTAAGGGAATCTGTCACCATTAGACATGCCCTACAGGAAATACTTAAAAGTGCTCTCTATATAAGGAAAAACGATTGATACACACCAATGTAAAAACACCCAAAAGTTAAAGCTCACAACTCTTATAAATCAGTAACACAAGGGAGAAAACAAAGTAACTAAGTATTATTCAACACGATGAGAAAAGCAATATCAGTTCTAACATTGAACATAAACAGTCTTAATGCTCAAGTTAAAAGATATGGACTAGTTGATTGGATGAAGAAACGCATCCCAAGTATCTGCTGTCCCCAACAAAACCCATCTAACTTGCAAAGATACTCAAGGTAAAGGGATGGAAAAAAACATTCCACATGAATGGAAACCAAAAGAAAGCAGGAGTGGCTATTTGAATATGAGATAATATAAACTTTCAATCAACAATAGTAAGAAAAAAAAAGGCAAAAGCATTCATTATAAAATGATAAAGGGAGAAATTCAGCAAGAAGATGTAACAATCCTAAATACATATACACCTAACATAGGAGATCTAGATTCATAAATCAAATACTACTATACCTAAGTAAAGAAATAAATAGCAGCTGGGGACTTCAGCACTCCACTGACAGAACTAGAAAGATCATCAATGCAGAAGATCAACAAAGAAACACTGGACTTAAACAGGCCTCTAGAACAAATGGACCTAAGAGACATCTACAGAGCATTCTACCGTAAAACTGTAGAATATACATTCTCATCAGCACATGGGGCATTTTGCAAGCTAGATCATGTGTTAGCCCACAAAACAAGTCTCAGAAAATTCATAAAAATTGAAATCATACCATGTATCCTCTCAGATCACAACAGAATAAAATTATAAATCAACTCTAAAGGAAATCTAAAATCTACACAAAGTTATATAAATTAAACAAGCTGCTGGTGATAATATAAATTCTGACCGAAAATCCAGAGAAGTTAGGCTATGGTTAGAAAATTTCCAAGATGTATTCTGTTATTTTTTTCTGAGCCATACAGGACCAAGGCTAAGCTAGCCAAGTTTTCCCACTATTTCCTGCTATAGGGTTAGTATTTTTCTCATTTATCCAACTTTTTGGTCAAATTTTGAAGATCCCCAGTTTCACACAAGGATCTCTTATATAACTTTACAACTGGTAGAATACAAGATTTGTTTTTGGTCCTCAGTTCATGTTTCTTCAAAATTCAAGCTCCCTGCCATAATCGAAAAGAAATTCCCCACATCCACTAGCACAGTGCTGGTGCTGGGTTGATAGTTGGGATTTGTGTTCTCTTTGTATCTGGCCACAAAGAATTTCCCAATTCACCTATCAGATTAGCTATGTATTTTAAAACATTTTATCCATCACTTTTAGTTCTTCTTGTTACCTATATTTCTAGAAATCAAACCATTTTTTAAAATCATATTAATGTTCTTCTGGATACCAGTGATGTTAATTTTGTTTAGCTCCTAAATGCTAGTCTGATTAATAGATGTCATGATTTCTCCTTCAGGTGAAAATGTAATTATTTTCCCAAATTTATTTGTTCCCCAAAATTATTACTCTTGGTAAAAGGTAATGTATATCTTGGAAGTTGCAGGGAACCTTGACTAAGGCCAGACAGCTGAGAGAAGAAAAAAAGAAAAAATATATATATACGTATGTATTCTCTTTATACTGCCTTATCACAGACCAGATTCTGAGCAGCATATCACTTAGGTATGCTTTTGGTGGATTCCCTCACTATAAATTCATGGGCCAGTTAAAAGTTAGACAAAGTAGAGTCATATAGTACATACACTTTCAGCTGGAAAAAGAAGAAAAAAATAGGGCTAAGGAGAAAATTCTCTTTACTCCAATACCACAAAATGACATTAGGTATTCTTATACTCATTCATTCATCAATATTTACCTAGCATTTATTATGTATAGGGCATTGTTCTAAGTGCTGGTGATACATAAATGAAAATATAAAATAAAATAAAATAAATATGACAGCTCTTTGAAAATAAGAAAATACTACAAACATATCCTTTGTTATTATTATCTTTACCACATAAGGATTCAGATGATTCTTGTGTTCCACAATTACAACATCTGCTTTTTCTCTCCACAAAGGAGAAAATATATCTTGATGGACTTGGATACTTCAAAGCCATTTTAATTGCCAAAGTTTCTTTCTTAATGACATTTTCAAAATTCTACTAATCTACAATTCAACACTTTTCAACTCTCATTCAGTCACAAATGCATAAGAAACACCCTATAATTCACACTGGCCTTTCCAATAAATCAATTGATTTAGCCTGTACGGTGTTCTAACTCAACTTCTATTTTCTCCACCAATAAATCTCAGGTTTCATACACACAACCAGCCATGCGCCAGAATGAAATATTTAACAAAAGCTTTAGTATGGTAGTTGTTGAGTAAGCACTCTGATACATTTCCACACTATAAACATTTAATGAGACTTTCTCCCAACAGAGTATTTACTACATCAATTTGTTTCATAGTATTATATTTTCAGGAGCAAAATAGAGCAAAGGTTATTTTGGTTACTTTACCAATACAGCTTGCTGTAAATAATGAAAAGTGCAACCATTTAATTTACAAAATCATTAAAAGAGGTTAAATGCTCAATAAATTCTGCTTTATCTAGTTCAGACAGCCTCAGCAGCTATTTGTAACTTGGATATAAACATACATAAAATGGAGGCATTTTACACGAGTTTGCCCATCTCTGTCTTTGACTGGAACTGAATTTCAAAGGTTGTTGAGACAGTATTAGAGTCCTCATTAGGATCTCATGGAAATATCTTCAGACTCCCTCCTACTTTGTTCAGAAGAAGTGAGTCTGCCATATAAAGGACCTTTCTTGAGAAAGACTCCATTTCCAGGACTATGCCTATTCCTATTGAAGCTACACACATAAACACACACATACACACACACACAGATGCATGCATGTGCACACACTTTCTCCTCCTCTCCAACCACTGCCATTCTTATTTGTAGCAGTCACTTTTAACTAAAGTGAAAAAAGACAAGAGGTCTCAGAAGGAGGAACAATTTGGAAATGTCTTCTTCTATAATGCTAAGAATATAGGATGTGTTGTCTGAGATGAACTGGACCCCTTATGGGAGCATCTTCTGACACAATTCTGTTTAGTAGTATGAAAAATGTGGTACACAGGTTGAGCATCCCTAATCTATCTGAAATCTGGAATGCTTCAAAATCCAAAACATATTGAATCCTGATGCCACAAATGGAAAATTCCTCACCTAACCTCATGTGCTGGGTCACAGTTAAAATGCAATTAAAACTTTATACATGCACAAAATTATTAAAGATATTATATAAAATTACTTTCAGATTGTGTCTATAAGGTATATATGCAACATAAATGAATTCTGTGTTTAGACTTGGGTCTCATCCCCAAGATATTTCATTGTGTATATGCAAATACTCCAAAATCTGAAAATCCAAAATCCAAACCATTTCTGGCACAAAGCATTTTGGATAAGCGATACTTGACCTCTAAGATCCTATCTGTCTACTCTAGCAAATTTCACCTCACACCCCAGAGGTCATACACTTCCTAGGACAGAGTGACCTGCATCTGGTGACTGAAAGAGATACATAATCCTGGACATTTCTGCCAGAGAAGGTACATTCTGGAGGGCAATGTTCTCTCCGCAACTCCTTGTTGATTGGCCCAGGCTTTGTGGGTCTGCCTCTCAGGTAGACTTCTTCCTTTGCCCAGTCCTAGTCCCTCCCTTTTCCCTGCCCAGATGGAGCACCTCGTTTTCTGATTTCCATTCTGTGTATGATTCTGGAGGACCCAGCCTGCAACAGCAGCCATGACTCCTTCCTTTCTCTCATGTCCCACATCCATTTTGTCAAAATTCAGTTGGTTCTACTTACAAAATTTAGTTAACATGACTCTGATTCAAACTAAAACATGAGGTAGAATCAGGTGTTGCAAGTATTATAAAATGTAAGGTTGGAACCTGGGTTACTGTAATAGCCTCCTGCCTTGTTTTTGGCTTCTCCCCTTGTCTCCCTTCACTCTATGATCCACATGCAGTCAACATAATCCCTCTAAGACACAAGTCTCAGCATGTCACACCTTTGCTTAAAACTTTATAATGCATCCCCATTTATCTTGGAGAAAAAGCCAGAGTCCTTAAAGTCTACACAGCCCTCTACAACCTGGGCCCAGTGGCTCTCTAACCTTAACTCCTGCCACTCATGCCCTGCTCTCTTCACTCAGGCACCTTGGCTTCTATGCTGTCACTTAAACACAGGGGACATGCCTTCAAGCCTTTTCTCTAGATCTCTATACGTCCAATTCCCTAAGCTCCTTCAAGCCATTGATAACATCTTTCCTTCTCAATGTAACGTACTATACAATTTAGTTATCTACAATGTTTATTGTCTTTCTTTTTTGCCTATATTCCCCTGCTAGAATGTAATATTTTGTGAAAGGCAGTGATCAGATATATCTCAAAAACATAGAAGAACATAATGCCAATAATAAGTATTTGTAGAGTGAATAAATCCTATGTTTCATATGTTGACCTCTGTAAAATAAAGTTATCACTTTGATATAATTTACAATCCCAATTCAAATTCATTGGCTTCCTTGGAAAAGGTGTAAAAGAATCAGAAGTCTACTAATAGAATATTTTCCCGCTCATCAATTTATTGGAAGACACAGAAGGTATTAGAGACTGATTGGATAACTGGATTTTTATTTTCTCATACTCTAAATTCCAACATGTGGATCTTCCTTTGTTTGTTTTCACACTGGGACATCAAATCACATTTTGTCTTTCTCTCAACTTACCTCCAGCTCATCAAGGGCACTTCCCAGGGTTGCTGCCTGAGGTTCTGGTGAGGCTGGCATATTTTGGATGCCTTGTGAAGCATTTGAAATTACATTGAGGGCATTCTGAATTTCTCCACAAACTGTGTCCTTGCTGGCTTTGAGGGAAGCGACATCAGAATGCTCCAAACAAGCTGAACAAATTGAATGTAAGAGGGGGGAGTTCTCCTTCAATGAGGCCCGGGCTCCTGCAATTTCATCCCTCTGATTTGGAGATTTTAAGTCCTGAAAAGGGAAATAAAAAGAGTGGTTTCTTATAATGGGTTATGGAAGAAAGACTTACACAAAGAAGCTTCAATTTTTTTCTGTCAGGATAAATGAAAAGATAATAAACACTAAAAAGTCAGCTATAAGTTAAAATCAAGGGCATCAATTATTTCTATATTCCTTCAGATTTTGCTAAAGGTTCTACAAAGGAGAGGTGAGACAGTTCACAAGTAAAGGTCACAATGGTGCAGAAGCGTAAAACCTGAGTGGATCTTACACTTGTCAGTCAGATCCTTATAAGTCACTAAAATATTCTGGCATTCACATTATTAAATGCATTATAAGAGAGCTTGAATTACAAGGATGCTGATTACCCTTTTCCATAGATGTTGATAATTGCATTTAACCTTTTCATTAAAACTAGACCAATTGAGATAACAACACTAAATTAAGCCTCTCACCATTTAGCTATATTTCTGCTCTTTTACAGAAATACTAATAAATTAATCCTGTTATCATTTGTTCTTTAACGTTTGTTTGACAAATAGTTACTGAGCACTTAGTATATGCTAGCCCTTGTGCTAGACTCTCAATGTTTGTATGTGAACAATTCTATGAGGATCTTGTTCTTCTGGAGCACATGGGATTTTTTTGCGGGAGAGGAAGTCTATAGACAAACAAATATACAAGAAAATTTCAGGTGATAACAAATGCTGTGAAGAAAACACAAAAGTAAAATGTCATAGAGATTAACTTGAGAGGGGAAAGCTGCTTTAACTTGAGTGGTCAGGGAAGGTATTTCTGCAGAGATGATAATTTGTAGTAAATCTAAATGAAGTGCATTATAATCGGAGGAAGAAAGGAAAGAGAAAGTCCTATATAAGCGATATGTAATCAAAACAAGCTCAAGATATGATAAAAAAAAAAAAAAACAAACCTGGCAAGCACTACCTTATCCAAATGATGGAAGTTAACATCATAAGTGATGTCACATGGATATCATGTACCCCTTGATATATTATAACAAGAAAAGCACACTACTTCTGTGGTATTCTCTCTGGAAATCCATAACCCCCATCTATTCATGACAAAAACAACAAACGAAACCAGATTGGGGAACATTCTACGTGATACGTGGGCAGTATTCCTCAAGATCATTAAGGTCATGAAAGACAAAGAGATTGACTGATAAACTATCACAGACCAGAGGAGACTGAGGAGACATAATTAAATGCAACATGGTACCCTGGATTAGATCCTGGAACAGCAAAAAATATTCATAAAAAACTGGCAAATCCAAATAGTTAATATTAATAGTTAACTGGAATATATCAGCATTCATTTCATTGTTGTGGCAAATGTTGAGAAACAATATTAACAACAGAGAAAACTGGGAGAAAGGTAGATGGGAACTCTGTACTATCTTTGCAGCTTTTCTGTAAATCTAAAATTATTCCCCAAGAAAAAGTTTATTTTTTAAAAAAAAACTAAGGGACATTTACAATAGTTCATGCACTTTATATATAATATTTAATATAATCGTCATAAAAACTCAGATAGATTCCCATTTTTAAAATGAGAAAACTGAGGTTTCAAGAGGCTAAATTCCTTAGCCAAGTGGTGGAGCTAGATGATGGCATTTCTTGTATTGTAATCCAAGTCAGTGTGACTCTCAATTCCTGATTCTAACTATGTTATGCTCTTTCCTACATGCAAAGGATTTCCCTTATTTTCTAAACCAGAAAGAGGATTTGTATTTGTACATTAATGATATCATGTAGCTTATAAAGTGCCTCTGTATAGTATCTTATTGATCATCACAACACCCTTTAATGGCGTGAGGCTGATATTATCAGCCCCATTTTAACTAAATAGGAATTTAGTGTAAGGAGAGTAAGAGACTGGTAAAAGAACTGAGATACAAACCTAAGTCTTCCTACTGCAAATCCTATGCTTTTCTCACGAGACTCTGTAACCTCAGAATAATTTTGCCTGAGGTTAATAAATGGCTTATGCTACTGTATTTTTAGTTCCTTCCCATATGAAAATAAAGGCTGTCTGCTACTTCATACAGGTTTTGGGGAAATTAACTTCTTTACAAAATGTAAGGAGGACAGTTAGAAGTAGCTGTCAACGCATTGTTCATACTCACTAATTACCTAAAAAAAGATGCTTTGTGGTTTCCTTGGCTTGCTATGATTTCCCCTTATATTTCTGGTCTGGGTTCTAATCTCAACTCTGTCGTTAGCACCATGAGCTGGGTAAGTCATCTACTCTTTCAGTGTCTATTTTTCCATCTGTAAAAATGGGGATAATGATATGTCTGCCAACCCTCCCACAAGATTGAGTACATAGCACAACAGAAATGGAATATATGTGGAAAGCAGGAAAAAAATCATAAAAAGAATATGGAACTATTAATATTTTATTCCTTAAATTTGTCAAACTTGTTGTACTGTTTTTGTACCGTGATGATCTTGGTGATTTTCATATGCCTCACAATATCAGAGCTGTGCATTCATCAGTGAAACTTAGAGGATAAATAGTGTAATGTTTAGAAAGGATATACAGCTCCTCAGAACAATACTGATATAGAGTATAAAATATTCAGAAAGAGCTAAAGAAAATTCTCTTATATTACAGTATAATCACAGCTTACTACATAATTCCCTCTGAAGTGACCATACATTATACTTTTTTACTTAGAATAGCAGTGTCAAGGTTTAGGTAGCTTTTTAAAGGTGAAAAAGTTTGAACATAAATTATTACAAAGAAGGTTAAAGTGAAAAAACTATTTCTTTTGCTCTGATGGTGACTATGTGTCATCTGACTGTAAATTGTGGTAATTTTAGTGCTGTAGGGATTTTGAAATTTTAAAAATACAAATATATTTTGCCTTTTGCGCCTATGCTTTGTCATCTTTTATCAAGGCAATCACAGAATCCTTAATGAGCAGTGATACCCCAAATAGCAAACCTGAGAAGCCTGTGAGAAAGGGCCATCAATGAACATAACAAAAATAACATATTACAGCAGTGAATGGGGGAAAAAGGGACAGGTTGCAGAGGTTAGGTAAGGGAAATTGAGAAAGCAAGACTATTTCTTCCAAAGGACATCACGCATGATAAATTTAATGTAGTAAATAGGCACATCGATAAAAGGGGAACTAATGATGGTCACCCCCTAAACAGAAGGCTGTTGTAGGTGTTTGTGGTTGTTTTATTCCGTTTTAACTGATGAAATCACGGGTTCAAAAGCTCATAGGTTATCTATGTTCCCTAAAATTTTAAACCATGTTAAAATAGGAATTACATAGTAAGGTTAATTAGGGATTCCTTCAGATGGAGAAGGGTAAAGAATTCAGCTCCTCAAGGATTGGTAATTATTTAATATCTTTTTTTAAATGCTCCAGAAGAACTCACATGAGATTTCCAAGTTAAGGAGACATTAAATGCTTCCAGCTGATGAAGAAATACACAGATGGGATTAAAAAAGAAGATCTTACAAGTCTGTGCAAGTGGGTAGAGAATTAACATATGAGTTTTAACCCTGGTGAGAGAACAAAATATATTTAGGGATTTTAAAGATCACAAAATATAAAAATGTAGGACTCTAAGCTATCAGTTAATTAATTCAACAATTCATTCAACAAATATTGTTGAGCCTCTGCTATACAAGAGGCAGTATGCTAAGTGTTGAGAATGCAAAGATAAAGAGCTCATAGATCAGAAGAGGAGACAAATAAACAAATTTATACAGGAACTAAAATAGTTACAGCACAGAGGAAAGTCCTTCAGCTTGAGAGGATTAAAGAAAATGTATCAGAGGATCTTTTTCTCCAGCTTTATTGAGATATAATTTACAAAAAAAATTATGTATATTCAAGGTATACACGATACTTTGATATATGTATATATTGTATAATGATTACTACAATCACATTAATCAATACCTACATCACCATATGTTGTTACCCTTTGTGTGTGTGTGTGTGTGTGCATGTATGTATTGTGAGGACACTTAAGATCTACTCATGGCAAATTTCAAGTAAACAATATAATATTATTAACTATTGTCACTATGCCTTATAGTATATCCCCAGAACTCATTCATTTTATAATTGACAGTTTCTACACTTTGACCGACATATCCCCATTTCCCCATCACCCCAACCTCTAGCAACCACTGTAAAACTCTTTGACTTTTTTAGATTCTGTGTATAAGTGAGATTGTACAATATGTGTTTTTCTGTGTCTGGCTTATTTCACTTAGCATTATGTCTTTCAGGTTCATCCAAGTTGTCATAAATGGCAGGATTTCAGAGGAAGCAAATCTTAAACAATGAGTACAAGTTATTCCTGTGAACAATGCAGAACAAAACAAAACAAAAAAAAACCAGCATGTTCAAAGGCCTGAGGCATGAAAAGGAAAGGACCATGCATGCGACTGCAGGTAATATTACAAATACTGGATACCTAAGCAAAAATTGTGATGAATCCAGCATGAAAGGTAGACAAGAGACATTGCATATGCCACACTAAAGAACTCTGAAAAAAATAAGCTCAGATGTGTATTTTTAAAGATTGCCTTTTCAGTGGACTAGAGAGAATGAAATTGCAGTCAAGGAGACCAGGTAATAATCCACATCCAGGCAAGAAACAATGAGTGCCTGAACACTATTGCCAGGTTACAGTAGGATGGATCCAGGGAATATTTACGAGGTAAGTCTTTGGTATATTTAGATGGGAGGGGACAGAAGAAGATATTTAGAAATGTCTAAAGAACTATTTTAGCAATTGTGTACATAGTGATGCATTAACCAAAATAGGAATTCAGAGAGAGGAATGTGTTTGAAAGAAAAAGGTGAAATACATTTTGTCATCTGCCAAACATAAGATCCCAGCACAAGATCCAATGAAAATACACTATATTTGGATATAGAATTCAGAAGAGAACCTGGGCCAGAAATAGAGACATGTCAGTCACCAGGTCATAGTTGGGAGCTAAAGCCATGTGTGTGAAGTTTACATGGCTTTTATCTAGGATGAATGTTACAAGAAGAACCTGGAATTCATCATAAATTGTTCCTTGAGGATATCAACCCAGTAATTTTATATGCTAGCCCAAAAGGCAAAATATATATTTAAATTATCAAGAAGGGTATCAGAAAATACAGAACTCAAAAACATTTAATTTTTTTAATAACAAGCAAAAAATAAAACACACACACACCCCCATAGAGTTTAGAACCTGAATGTTTGTGGATAATCATGGTCACTATACCTTAAGAAAAGATAACAAAAGAAGGTTCTTTTAAAAGAGCAATTTTGGTCCGGGCGCGGTGGCTCACGCCTGTAATCCTAGCACTCTGGGAGGCCGAGGCGGGCAGATTGTTTGAGCTCAGGAGTTCCAAACCAGCCTGAGCAAGAGCGAGACCCCGTCTCTACTAAAAATAGAAAGAAACTAATCGGACAACTAAAAATATAGAAAATATTAGCCGGGCATGGTGGCGCATGCCTGTAGTCCCAGCTACTCGGGAGGCTGAGGCAGGAGGATCGCTTGAGCCCAGGAGTTTGAGGTTGCTGTGAGCTAGGCTGATGCCACAGCACTCTAGCCCGGGCAACACAGTGAGACTCTGTCTCAAAAAAAAAAAAAAAAAAAAAAAGAGCAATTTTAAAAGACAGAATGACTTATGTATCAGGGACACTTAAAAATATGGGGTCTGTTCACCTCAAAAAAGGGAAATTTATATTGAAGAACACATGATAAAAATAATCTAGAACTCATGGATTAACTTGACAACTTGCTAATGGACTTCTTTACTAAATGTAGAAACATTAGATCATAGAAGTAGCTTTTTAAATCTGGGTAAAATAAATTAAAATACATTTGTTCATACTGCTTTCTCCACTGCTTCATTATAATTCCCTTGAATGCAAGCACTATAACTTATTCTATAACCCAATATCTAGTAGCATACGGCACATAATAGGAGTTTACATTCCCATACAGATATTTCTCAACTCTGACCTGGACTGCAGGAGCCACAGAGGTACAATGGGTCCCAGGGTGTTCTGCATGACTCCAGAGCCTGGTCACGCTGGGCGGACTGCCTCCCAGATAGAGGGTTGGAGATGACCAGAGGTGGACTATCCTCCACCCAGATTCTTTTTCTTCCCTTTCCCTACCCGCCCCCCCACGGATGCAGAAAGAGATAATTGAACCATCACATGGAGGCTTCCATAACAAGTGGGGCTCAAACCTTTCTTTCTGGGGTCCTGCAGCAGACTGAGGGGTATTTGAACTGTGAGATCCCTACCTACCAGCTCCTCCCTGCTGCTGCTTGTCAGGCAGCCACATTAGAACAAGACAGGCCCTGAGCCAGAGGGACATCAAACCACTGTGGGCACCCTGTGGGTGACACAGGACCAGCATTTTTCTCCCTAGCATGGTCAGGGATAGATCTCCAGGGACCCGGGCATGGGCCCACAGGCCAGATCCATACAACCAGCTCTTGATCACATCACCAGAGGCACAGAGGGGATATTTGTGAATCAGTCTTGTGAGGTGCAGGTGCCTGCAGGGTCAAAGCAGGTGTATTGATACACACCAATGTAAAAACACCCAAAAGTTAAAGCTCACAACCCTTTTATGATAAGGACGCTTAACAAGACAGGCATAGACAGGACTTATCTCAAAATGATAAAAGCCATATGTGAGAAATTCACAGCCCACATCATAGTGAAAGGGGAAAAATTGAAAGCATTCCCACTTAGAACTGGGACAAGACAAGGTTGCCCTCTATCATCACTTCTATTCAACATAGTGCTGGAAGTCCTAGCCAGAGCAATGAGACAAGAGAAGGAAATCAAGGGTATCCAAATGGGAAAAGAAGAGGTCAAACTATCGCTCTTTGCTGACAATAGGATCTTATATCTAGAAAACCCCAAAGATTCTGCCAAGAGACTACTGGAATTGATAAATAAGTTCAGCAAGGTCTCAGGTTACAAGATCACTGTACACACATCAGTAGCATCCATATATGCCAACAACAGTCAAACTGAGAACCAAATAAAAAGCTCATTATCTTTCACAATAGCAAACAAGACAATAAAATACCTAGGAATACATTTAACTAAGGGAGTGATGGACCTCTACAAGGAAAACTATAAAACACTGAGGAAGGAGATAGCAGAGGACACAAACAGATGGAAAACCACACCATGCTCATGGATCGGCAGAATCAAAATTGTTACAATGTCTATACTATGCAAAATGATCTACAGATTCAATGCAGTCTCTAATAAAATACCAACATCATTTTTCACAGATTTAGAAAAAATAATTCTACACTTCGTATGGAACCAGAGAAGACCCCACATAGCCAAAGCAACCTTAAGCAAAAAGAACAAATTGGGAGGCATCAATTTACCAGACTTCAAGCTGTACTACAAGGCTATAGAAACCAAAACAGCATGGTACTGGCACAAGAAGAGAGATATAGACCAATGGAACCGGACTGAGAACCCAAACCTAAAACCATCCTCGTATAGCCATGTGATTTTTGACAAAGCAGACAAAAACATACACTGGGGAAAGAATCCCTATTCAATAAATGGTGGTGGGAAAATTGGATAGCCACATGTAGTAGACTGAAACAGCATCCACACCTCTCACCTCTCAGAAAAATCAACTCACAATGGATAAGAGACTTAAACCTAAGGCATGAAATCATAAGAATTCTAGAAAAAAACTTTTGGAAAAACTCTTATAGACATTGGCCTAGGCAAAGAATTTATAAAGAAGACCCCGAAAGCAATCATAGTATCAACAAAAATAAATAAATCGGACATGATCAAATTATAAAGCTTCTGCACAGCCAAAGAAACTATCACTAGAGTGAATAGACAACCTACAGAATGGGTTAAAATATTTGTATGGTACATATCTGATAAAGGCTGATAACTAGAATCTATATAAGACTCAGGAACATCAGCAAGAAAAATAAAACAACCCCATTAAAAAGTGGGCAAAGGACATGAACAGAAACTTTCCAAAAGAAGACAGACTTATGGTCAATAAACATATGAAAAAATGCTCTAATCATCAGGAAAATGCAAATCAAAACCACAATGAGATATCACCTAACTCCAGTGAGAATGGCTTTTATCAAAAAGTTCCAAAACAACAAATGCTGGCATGGAGGAAGAGATGGGAATACTCCTATGGTGCTGGTGGGACTGCAAACTAGTACAACTTCTATGGAAAGTAATATAGAGATACCTCAAAGCACTAAACTAAGAACTGCCATTTGATCCAGGAATCCTACTACTGGGTATTTCCCCAAAGGAAAAAAAAGACATTCTATAAAAAAGACATCTATACTCAAATGTTTATAGCAGCACAATTCACAATTCACAATTCCCTCCACAAAAGATGTGGAAGGAACCCAAGTGTCCATTACTACATGAGTGGATTAATAAAACGTAGTATATGTATTCCATGGAGTACTATCCCACCATAAAAAAGGTGAACTACCCATTGTATTATCCTGGATGGAGCTGTCACTGATTCCACTAAGTGAAGTATCACAAGAATGGAAAAACAAGCACCACATGTACTCACCATTAAATTGGTACTAATTGATCAACACTTATGTGCACATATGGAAGTAACATTCATCAGGTGTCGGGCAGGTGGGAGGAGAAGGGAGGATGGATATGTTCACACCTAATGGGTGTGGTGTACACTGTCTGGTGGATGGGCATCCTTGTAGCTCTGACTTTTGCAGTGCAAAGGCAAGGTACGTAACCTAAGCATTTGTACCCCTGTAACATTCTGAAATAAAAATACATAGATAAGTAAATAAATAAATTCATCTATACATTTAAAAAATCCAAAACAATACCCCAATTAAATTTTCCCTGGAGACGGTGCAGGGCTTGGGAGGGCTGACAAAACAATCTTAAATTTGATCCATAAAAATAATCATGCAAGTCCCTGTCAAAATCCCATTATCATTCTTCACAGATCTGGAAAAAAATAATTCTACGCTTTGTATGGAACCAGAAAAGACCACGTATAGCCAAAGCAATCTTAAGTAAAAAGAACAAACTGGGAGGTATCAGTTTACCAGACTTTAAGCTGTACTACCAGGCTATAGTAACTAAAACAGCTTGGTACTGGCACAAGAATAGAGACATTGACCTCTGGAACAGGACTGAGAATCCAGAGATGAAACCATCTGCATATGGTAATCTAATCTTTGACAAAGCTGACAAAAACATACACTGGGGAAAAGAATCTCTTTTCAATAAATGGTGCTGGGAAAACTGGATAGCTACATGCAGAAGACTGAAACTAGACCCCCACCTCTCACCTCTCACAAAAATCAATTCAAGATGGATAACAGACTTAAACCTAAGGCATGAAACCTTAAGAATTCTAAATGAAGATGTTGGGAAGACCCTTTCAGACATCGGCCTAGGCAAGGAATTCTTGAAGAAGAACCCCAAAGCAATCGCCGCAGCAACAAAAATAAATAAGTGGGATCTAATCAAATTAAAAAGCTTCTGCACTGCCAAGGAAACTATCATTAGAGTGAATAGACAGCCCACAGAATGGGAAAAAATATTTGCTCTCTACACATCTGATAAAGGGCTGATAACCAGAATCTATCTAGAACTCAAAAAAATCAACAAGAAAAAAATCAAACAACCCCATCAACAAACGGGCAAGGGAAATGAACAGAAACTTTTCAAAAGAAGACAGAATAATGGCCAGAAAACATATAAAAAAATGCTCAACATCTCTAATCATTAGAGAAATGCAAATCAAAACCACAATGAGGTATCACCTAACCCTGGTGAGATTGGCCTCTATCAAAAAAACACAAAACAACAAATGTTGGCGAGGATGTGGAGAGACGGGAACACTTTTACACTGCTGGTGGGACTGCAAATTAGTGCAACCTCTGTGGAAAAGAATTTGGAGATACCTCAGAGAGCTAAAAATAGAAATACCATTCGATCCAGCAATAGCACTATTAGGCATCTACCCAAAAGAGCACAAAACATTCTACGATAAAGACATCTGCACCTGAATGTTTATGGCAGCACAATTCACTATTGCAAGAATGTGGAAACAACCCAAGTGCCCGTCAATCCATGAATGGATTATCAAAATTTGGTATATGTTTACAATGGAATATTACTCAATCATAAGAAACGACAGTGATCTAGCACCTCTTATACTTTCCTGGATTAAACTTGAGCCCATTATCCAAAGTGGGGCACCACAAGAGCAGAAGAACAGGATCCATTTGTACTCACCATCAAATTGGTACTAACTGATCAACACTAGGTTGATCACATGGCAGAAGTACTCTCTAGGGATTAGGGGAATGGGGGGGCAAATCTACAACTAAAGGACACGGGGAGCACTAAAGGGAGGGAAGGTCATGCCTTTGGGCGAGGCAAAGACATAAAGTGTAACTACAATGTTTGTACCCTCACAAAGCCCTGGAATAATAAATAAACAAATAAATAAAAATAATCATGCAAGAATATCTAGGAAAATTCTATAAAGACAATAACATTCAAGGGACACTTGAACTTAAAGCTATCATATGACTAGAGTGTTCATAAAAGTGTTGGTAGTAAGTACTAAGAAGACAGAAGCCCTGGAGTCAGAGCAGTGGGATAAAAAGCTACCCAACAGGTCATTCTAATTCCATGTGGCAAGCACCATGATGGAGTTGGGAAAACTGAGAAGCCTGGGAATACCACAGAAAGGAAGTGACACCTGAATAAATAGATTTGCCTTTTTGAGTCTACTGAACTTTTCATGAAATTGGCTTCCAGAAAGCTTGTTCAATTCACATTCCCACGACTGCTGAATGAAACTATTTTCTAACAATCTTGCCAACACTAGTTATTACACCATTTTAATTTTTTAAAAAATTAGGAGTTTAATATATTTTTGTTAAAGGAGCAAAAAGACAAATAGGAAACACGGCAGAAGAAGTAGTTCAAAAAAGAATAGAAACTTCAAATATGATTATTCCAACAAATAAAATTTGTGGAAAGTATACTTTAATCCAGAGAGCTTGGACAAATTTATGTATAACAATGCCACAGAAAATTAAAGAGCAAAATGGAACTATGCCCATCTTCACATTAAATGTTAGTGAAGCCATTGGTACAACTACTGTGGAAAACTGTTTGATAGTATCTATTAAAGCTGAACATATGCATACCCCATTACACAGCTATTCTCTTCCTAGAAGAGGATACACACATATGGAAATGTGCTCATATTGTCATCAAAAGACACATCAAAAAATGTTCGTAGCAGCTCTGTCTGTAATAGCCCCACATTGGAAACAACCTGAAGCAATGATTATGAACAAAGCACAGTTACATGCAACATGAAATAGGGAATAAAAAATGCCAGACACAAAAGAGTTGACATTGTTTGATTTTGTCTATATAAAGTTCAAACTCAGGCAAAACTAATCTATGATGTTAGAAATCAGAATAGTGGTTATTTTTGAGGGGTGATTAGAGACTGGCAAGGGGAAAAATCTTTGGATTCTGGTAATTTTCTGTTTCTTGTTCTGGGTGTTGGTTACATGGATGTGTTTCATTTGGAAAAATTCATTGAACTGTACATTTTTGAGCTGTGCACTTTTCCAAATATATATTATACTTTAATTTTTAAAATTTTATGTAAAATCAAAGAAAACAAAATGATAGCAAAAGCAAGAAAATATCCGTGATGTGTGCCTTCTCTTGGTAAAAGACAGTAGTATAAACTAGCTATGGACCTGTAATGGTGCCATATTTCCCATGTTATTAAGGGAAGGATGAGAAAATAATTGGATATGCAGTCCATCTTCCAGAACCTTCTATCCACTTTGAGAGCTTGTATTTTTAAAAAAGGAAAAATCTAAATGTTTGAAAAATAAAAATAAGAAGAGAAAGTGCCATAGCCTGCTATCAGAAAAAGCGAAGCTAAAGGATTTCCACAGCAATTGATTCCATATGCCCTTTTATAAACCTGAATTTCAGAGAATCAAAGAAAACTTCCTTACTAAGCTATATCCCTGCCCATGTGGAATAACTAAGCAGATACTCTGCTCAACAAAGCAGAACTACATGCAAATTATTGAGTTCTCTTCCAGGTGTTTAAGTGAGGTTTCTGAAGCTGAGCTGACAAAACCACTCTGGTAGGGGAAAGAAAGGGAACTTATAAAGAGCAGTTTTGTTTTTAACATTAAGATTTGCAGCAGAAAAGCCCATATGTAATTTGCTATTTGGACTCCATTCTTGCTTGGCTTCTATCCCTAGTCTTCCCTCCGCCAAGATGCTGCATGCTAACCACTTCACTGGTCACTGGGTAGCTTCATGTTCCATCAAAAAACAAATTAGTAAAAACACCTGATAATTTAAATGTTTTTCACCAACATAAATTAGGAAGTGGAATACTTAGCCTTAACTGAGCTGAGGGACATAAGATGATGAAACAAGAGTAGACTTGAAGTAAAAGGAAGTTTTGAGAAAAAAATAAAGATTGATTTAAAAATGCAGGATTTTACAATCAAAACATCATTAAGCAGCAGAGAAAAGACTTTACTGCTTTTCTATCCTTATTTCTTATTTTCAAATTTATATTAATAGTATAAATTCAATAAAAAGAAAATAAAAGAATTCTTCAAGTTCAAATATGAAACTAAGAAACCATAGAATAATAGTAAGATATCTCCCGAGGTGTGCAT
>NW_012135747.1:3244302-3248164 GCF_000956105.1 Propithecus coquereli | reverse complement strand
CAAGGGCAACATATGTAACCTAAACATCTGTACCCCCATAATATGCTGAAATAAAAAAAATAAAATAAAATATGTGTGTATACATATACACGTATATAGAGAGAGCTCAGAAATGCACTCTGTTCATTTCCTTACCACTTGAAGCAAATATAACATGTGTTTAATATTACTTTTATCTATTGTTTGCCTAGAATTTATATGTCAAAAATAAATTCTATCTGAAGTCATCTGCCATATGATTGAAAAGTAAAAGGAATAAACAGAAAAACAAAAAAGTAATGAACTACTTCAGCAAGATTCAGTTGCCATATTTCATACTTCCCTTCCATTTGTGTGTTTCACCATTTAATCTTACGAGAAGTTTCAAATATCCAAAAGTTTTCCTCTAAAGCATAAATTAACAACTCTAAGAGTAAAGTTATATTTTAAAACCTAGTCAGAGATCAACAAATATTGTTATCCTTACAATTCCTTCCTATTTAAGCTTCCATGACTCACTTGTGAGAAATAGACCTCCTGTTTTCTAAATGTTATGGTGCATCTCAGAGAGCAAATAGCATTACTTATTCTAAAATAGGATACAAGCCCAGGGATGAGGACACAACTTCCTTAATAATTTCTTACATTTGTGTAATGGTTTATTTTGTTCAACACATTTCCAGTCATTCTTTCACAAAGAATACTATGAGGAGATATGAAAACTGTTATTAGGTCATCAACTATGTTTTGAATTTTTGAATCAAAAGTTTAGTTTATTACATCTCAAACAATTAATCAAAATATGAGCCTAAACTATCCACCAGTTTTGCCATCTTAACTGTAGCTCGTTTATGACAGCAGCAAAGAAGCCTGGAGAGTGAGTGGCCATGAAATCATGAAAGATATTTTCCACAGCCTGTTGAGAATTGAATATTTTTCCTTGCAAGAAGTGGTACAAAGTCTGCAAGAAGTGGTAGTCAGTTGGTGCAAGGTCTGATGAATACAGTGGATGACAGAGAGTTCCAAGGCCAGCCTCTGTAGTTTGAACAGAGTTGTTTTTTGCAACATGTAGTCTTGCAAGAGGATTGGCCTATCTCCACTGATCAATCTCAGCTGCTTAATTGCAAGCATCCTTATCATTTCATCCAGTTGGTTGCAATAGACATCCAGTGTAATTGACTGACCAAGTTTCACGAAGTTGTAGTGGAGAATACCAGTGCTGGACCACCAAACAGACACCATTAGGTTTTTCTGATGAATATTTGGTTTTGGACTGTGTTTTGGCACTTCATTTTTATCCAACCATTGTGCTGAATGCTTGCGATTGTCAGAAAGAATTCATTTTTCATCACATGTAACAATACAGTGTAGAAATGGTATGCCTTTATATCATGACAGCAAAGAAAGGCAAGCTTTGAGATGATTTCTCTTCTGACAGTGTCATTTAAATTATGAGGTACCCATCTGTCCAGCTTCTTTACCTTGCTTATTTGCTTCAAATGGCCCAATATTGTTGGAATAGTAACATCAAACTTTGCTGATAATTCAGGTGTCAGTTGAGATGGATTTGCTTACACTATGGCTTTCAGATCATCATTACCCACCTTGGTCTCAGGTTGCTCACATAGCTCATTTTCAAGATTAAAATCACCAGAACGGAACTTCTGGAACCATGGATATTCTGTGCGTCCATTAGCCACATCCTTCCCAAACACTTCACTGCTATTTCGAGCTGTCTGTGCAGCGTTGGTTCCATGATGGAACTCATATTCAGAAATAACATGAATTTTTTACTTATCTTTGGTTTCACAAAAGTTGTTCTAAAAAAAATTTGAAAGATAATCATAAGCCAAAAACCATGTATTTAAAATAATGTGGATGTACCTTAAAAATGTACCACAATAAAAACAAAACAAGAAGTGTCAAAGTGACAATGTCAGAGATATTAACTGTCAAACTTAGCACTTAAGGAAATAGGATATTTCCTACTTAATGACCTTAATATTATCTCTAGTTGGCAAAAAAGGAAATGGACATTTGTCCAAATGTATGCGCAGATTAATAAAAAGTGGTGATGGTGGTTGTCTTTAAGAAAGCCAACATTTACTGAGTAATTATGATGCTTCCTGTACTCAAATACTCTGTAATCACTTTCTCATTTAATGGCCCCACTATGAATAGGATCCAAGATTGGCTCCTGTCTCAACATTCTTTCTACTTAACACTATTTCTATTTGTTGTCAGTAGCCTCATCATCAACTCCCAAAGTCTGTCAAAAAAATTTCCTTGAACTCTGCCTTTCTGTGGTGACTCAACAGAGAATATATATTTCAGGCATATCTTCCTGACAAAAAAATTGACATGATGAATACAGCTCACATTGCAAACACATTCTTTAATGCACTTTCAAACAAGACTGATAAGAAAACCTAAGGCCAAAACTACAAGACTAAAAATTAAAATGTGATCCATAAAGCCATTTAGAATGCTCAAAAAAATAAGTCAGAGATACCTGGAAGAAGAATGAAATTAATAAGTATTATCTTGAATATTTCAATCTACCTTTGATAAAGAAAACATTCTAAATATGGCATCTTAGAAATGATAGCTTAATGGTTGCTTTTCCCAGAAAAAATAAAAACTGTTTTGCTTTTTAGTTTAATTCAACAAGCTTAAAACATCTGCTATAGGGTATGATTTTAAAGCTAAGACTATAAACTCAGATGTTTATTCTAAGCAGGGAGCATGAATAGGCCAGATGTAAGTTAACAGGGAGTAGTGAGGCCCTGGAACACTACAGAGTATTGGCCCCCATTTAAAAACATTCAAAACCAGTTGGCCAAACCAAAGGAATCTCTGGCCTCTGCTCTAAAGTACTAGCACAGATGTTTCTATGAGCCTTATTAATGCAGTCTCCATGCTTTAGATTCATACAATATGTGTACCTGACCTTGGAAGACATTGGAAAGATAGATAATGCAAGTCCCTGGGTCTGAGGAGCCTGCAATAAGTAAGCCAATAGTAGTGAATGCTGAGCAACTCCAAGGCAAGAATTCTGCATCATTATAATGGAAATAGCATGAGCTTTGAGGTTAGAATCCCTATGTAAAAACACTGCAATAGCAGATAGCACAAAATTTCAAGTAGAATAATTAACCTTACTTCAGCAACAAAATGGGAATAATAATTTCTACCTTTCAGAGTATTAGTGAGGTTAAATGACTTAATGCAAAACACTTTTCCAACATTTTCTTACTTGACCTCCCTCTATGCAACAAACTACCATCTACATTCCCTCCTTAAAATGTTTCCCCCCTGTTTTCTTAGATGACAGTAAATACAAAATTTAAATTGACAGGTATTTACATCACTTTGGAGCTCCAGATGCATAACTCAAGTTGGGTCTCAAAATAAACATGTCTAAAATTGAACCCACTGTCTTTCATACACTCCCGCACCTTATATGTTTTTTCTCCAACATTCTCAGTCTGAATGGTCCCAATATCCAGCTGATCAATAAGAAATTTGAGCAATATTCTTGGCTATTCCATCCCTTCATCCCACCATTAGGTAAGGTCTGTTATTCTATTCATTAACTATTTCCACAGTATGTACCCTTGATCTTGTCCTCACTAGTAGCACCAGTCTAGAGATAAAGAAGAGCTTGTAAACACAAGGAGGAGAGAAGAGAGTAGAGAAATACTTAATAAGGCAGAACTTTTTGACTAATATAATCTTTTCTCTGTAATACCATCATAGGAGACTCTAAAATTCAAATCTGATAGAGGCCAATCTCACCAGGGTTAGGTGATACCTCATTGTGGTTTTGATTTGCATTTCTCTAATGATTAGAGATGTTGAGCATTTTTTTATATGTTTGCTG
>NW_012135747.1:3213887-3243277 GCF_000956105.1 Propithecus coquereli | reverse complement strand
CACCCGAAGGATGGACATATTTGAAACACGGACTTGGCGGGGGGGACCAAGGGCAACATACGTAACCTAAACATCCGTACCCCCATAATATGCTGAAATAAAAGAAAAAAAAAATTCAAATCTGATCATCACACCTCAGTTTAAAATCTTCTAGTAATTGTTAATCCACCCTTCATCAAGTTCATACTGTTTATTATAGGCAAGCATAATCTGACTTCAGTTTCTCTCTCTAGCCTTACTAGGAAGTAAGGCCATGCCCCTCACAGTCACCCTTTTGTCTAGCCACACGGAATCACATGAGGTTCCTTCTACAGGTGCCCTTGCATGAGCTATGTTCCAGTCTCCCCTTGTACCTCCTGGTAAATGCCCATTTATCCTTTAAGACTTCCTGGATTCTCACATTCTGTCACACACAGATTTCACTCATGTGCTCCCTTTACACGGCACTAACTCAGCACATATTAAACCATTACCTTTTGTTGTAGCTATTTGTTGACACATCTGTGTCTCTCAACAAATTATGAGTTCCTATGGAGGCCAAAATGAATTTCTTAATTCTTCCATCCACTATGACTTGTATAGAAACTAGCACAGAGTAACCAACGAATTAATAATACCTCTCACCACTTTAATCAGAAATCTTTGAGGGTCACTGCCATAAAATAATTTACTTTTCCATGAAATAAAAATTTGAAATTTGGAAAAGGAAACCACAACTGTAAAAAGTTAAGATATGCTCGGTCTAGAATGGAAATGTTCTTCTTTAATTGTTCACTATTATGCCAACTAGGTTTGTTTAGGAACTATTCTTCAAAGTGTTCTCTTTCTAAAAAAAAAAAAATAAGTAATGACAGTTTTTAGCACTTATATAAAAGTGTATCATTGAGAGCTTATTCCTATTAATCTCAAGCTGTTCTAAAACGTACTTGATTTCTAACAGATTCCTCAATAGAAAGCAAGACCTTAAGCAGAATATAGGTAAAAACATCCCACATTTGACATGCTTTTCAGAAAGTTAAGTAAGTGCCGCCTATATTAACTAATAATCAGATTCATCTGATTGAGGAAAACAGAAATAACTTGGGTTAATAATCTAGCTAAACTTTGGGTATTCTGAAAAATGGATTTCAACAAGTAGTATACAGTGGAATTGTGTTAAGAGCTGTGAGGAAATGCAAATATAATACAAAGTGAAAATAAGCACATAGCTCTGAAGTCCTGTGCTCCCCAGAAATTGTTAAATAATAATACACAAAAATAAATAAAATGAGCTAAAATATGTGAAACATATAATAATTACTATAGAAATTATAAAGAAAAGCATGGGAAGCTTAAGAAATGCTTCGTAGAGAGGCAGATGAGCATTTCCAAATGTACTAGGTAAAAGATGGCCAAGAAAACTGATATAGAAGTCAGTTGATTCACCAACAAGCATCTCAAACATTACTTACCAAAACCTGAGCTCCTGAGAGTATGCTGCAATACACTATTCCTACAGTCTTTACAAGTTCAAGTAATGGCAATTATTGCAGCTACCCAAGACAAAAACATTTTTTTTAATTTCAGCATATTATGAGGGTACAGATATTTAGGTTACGTATGTTGCCCTTGCCGCCCTCCCCCCCCCAAGTCCGAGCTTCATGCGTGTCCATCCCCCAGATGGTGCACATCACATTCTTTGTGTATGCATATACCCGTCCCCTCCTCCCCCTTCCCCCCTGCCCAACATCAAATAAATGTTATTCTTGTATGTGCACTTAAGTGTTGACCAGTTAATACCAATTTGATGGTGAGTACATGTGGTGCTTGTTTTTCCCTTCTTGGGATACTTCACTTAGTAGAATGTGTTCCAGCTCTATCCAGGAGAATACAAGAGGTGCTATATCACCATTGTTTCTTAAGGCTGAATAGTACTCCATGGTATACATATACCACTTTTTATTAATTCACTCATGTATTGATGGACTCTTGGGTTGTTTCCACATCTTTGCAATTGTGAACTGTGCTGCTATAAACATTTGGGTGCAAGTGTCTTTTTAACAGAGTGTCTTTTGTTCTTTTGGGTAGATGCCCAGTAATGGGATTGCTGGATCAAATGGTAATTCTACTTGTATCTCTTTAAGGTAACTCCATATTGCTTTCCACAGAGGTTGCACTAGTTTGCAGTCCCACCAGCAGTGTATGAGTGTTCCTATATCTCCACATCCAAGCCAACATTTATTGTTTTGGGATTTTCTGATAAATAAAGGCCAGTCTTATGGAGATAAGTGATATCTCATTGTAGTTTTTATTTGCATTTCCCTGATGATTAGAAACGTTGAGCATCAATTTACCAGACTTCAAACTTTATTACAAGGCTGTAGTAATCAAATCAGCTTGGTACTGGTACAAAAACAGAGCCATTGACCAATGGAACAGAACTGAGAACTCAGATATAAAATCATCCTCATATAGCCATCTAATCTTTGACAAAGCAGACAAAAACATACACTGGGGAAAAGAATCCTTATTCAATAAATGGTGCTGGGAAAACTGGATAGCCACATGTAGAAGACTGAATCAGGACCCACACCTTTCACCTCTCACAAAAATCAACTCACGCTCGGTAACAGACTTAAACCTAAGGAGTGAAACTATTAGAATTCTAGAGGAAAATGTTGGAAATGCTCTTCTAGACATTGGCCTAGGCAAAGAATTTATGAAGAAGACCTCAAAGGAAATCACAGCAACAACCAAAATAAATAAATGGGACCTGATCAAATTAAAAAGCTTCTGCACAGCCAAAGAAACTGTCACAAGAGCAAACAGACAACCTACAGAATGGGACAAAATTTTTGCATGCTGCAAATCCAATAAAGGGCTGATAACTAGAATCTATTTAGAACTCAGGAAAATCAGCAAGAAAAAAATCAAACAACCCTATCAAAAAGTGGGCAAAGGACATGAACAGGAACTCTTCAAAGGAAGATAGAATAATGGCCAAAAAACATGAAAAGACAAAAACTTTGTTGTCATCTTTAAACTTCTCTCCTTCTTTCATATCTCACATACAGTCTGTTAGAAAATCCTATGAGTTTTACCTTTATTTATCCAAAATTTGAGCTCTTATCACCTCTACCAGTCATCATGACACTGCTTGACTCAAACTATCCCATGTATCTCTCTGACCTCATCCCCACTACTCTCCTTCTTCACTGTGATCCAACCACATAGATCTCCTTGCAGTTTCTCCAAGAAGCCTGGCATGTCCCTACATTAGGTATTCCTATTGCTGGCAAACTCTTCTATATCCATGACTGGCTCACTCCCTCATTTCTTTCAAGTCTTTCCTCAAAAATCAACTTTTCAGTGAAACCTCTCCTGGTCACCTTATCTAAAAAGTTCAACCAACAATTCTAACCTCAATGTGCTTTATCCCTTTCCCTTGTTTTATTTTCTTCTTATTATTCATATAATATTTATCACTAATGTACTACCTATTATACCTATTTATCATGTTTGTTTTCTGTCTTCTCCAGTAGAATGTAAACTTCATGAAGGTACATAAGAGGACTTGATAAATATTTATTCACTTCACAAATGAATGAACAGCAACCCAAATTAAGAATTTGCAAATAATTTGAAACATCTTACTGATCACACATACAAAAAATTATCCTATCATATGGGGATAAAATACCAGAGAATTATCTAGTTATACTAGAGAAGACAGATAAAGGGCACAAAAATAGATAGTACAAACTTCCTGATCCTTTTTACCTCTCATTCTAGAGACAAATCTTAGAACAAGTTCACTTGCATATCTTAGGATTTAATTGTGTGTTTTACTTAGGTTATTTTTCATCCTTGCTAGAATTCATACAGAAAGCTTCTGAACCCAAAAAATAATGTCTACAGTTGAAAGGTCAACTGCGTATGCCTACCAATTAGAAGGCAAGTTATATTTAAAATCCAGATCCCTAATTAACAAAGATTTTGCCTTATTCAATAACTGTATACAGAGCATGAATCATCTACATACAGAGTATTCACTGTTTAGTTTTTGCCAATTTAACTACTCGTGTCTCTAGGAATGGCTTCAATCCACCCTGGTACATAAAATAAATTAGCATTCTTGCACTCTAGAGAGAAGTATGTGTTTAGCACCAAATAGAATCAGCAGATGACTAAATACTCTTTTCTTCCCCCTCTCTTGCTTCTATCATAAATGTAACAGATGCAAGATTCTGGAACATGGACAACCCCAGAAGGCTGGTGTTTGCCTCTAATGTAGAAATAAACCATTCAAAAATTCATTCTATATCACATACCAGAGTTATTAAGAATCGCTTGATTCCTTTATTGCCATCAAGATGACTTTATTACTAAACATATCACAGAGGCTCTCATGGTCTAAATTAAGCATAAGGCTACCTTTGATGTTAAACATCACTGAATATCTTATAAATTCACAGCAATGATCATTCAAGCCCAAGATAAATGATTGCCACATAAATGTTTCAGAGTTAAGTACTGTTCACACTAAATTTTGAGCATTACCCAAATTCATGGGACACTTAATGGTATGAGACATCCATCTTTAAAAGATAAGTTAATGGACTACAACTATTTCTATATTAAATAGAGAAAAAACTTCCTTTCTAGGAAGACCAAGCTCTCTTTAATCTCATGTCTTTTAAAAGCATACTGCCTAAGGAATATGACAGTACCTTGCCATTTTTTCAGTTGTCT
Organism: Propithecus coquereli; assembly: GCF_000956105.1. NCBI lineage: Eukaryota > Metazoa > Chordata > Mammalia > Primates > Indriidae > Propithecus > Propithecus coquereli. The sequence continues at coordinate 3,238,546 of NW_012135747.1, read as the reverse complement.
CGCTATGTACCTAAAGGTTCTCTAGCTTCTTACCTCAACCTGAGTTGTACTTTCATTCCCATTTTTATTCACTGTTGGATCTGTACAGAATGCATACTCAGAGACAAGCAATATCAGCAAAAGAAAAAAATCTTCAACTACAGCACAGCTAAGATTATACTTAATAGTGAAAGACTAAATGCTTTCCTCCTTAAGATCAAAAACAAGGCAAGGATTTCCCCTTTCGCTACTTCTATTCAACATTTTACTAGAAGTTCTAGTCAAATAATTTAAGACAGACAAATAAATAAAAGGCATCCAGATTGGAAGGGAAGAGGTAAAAATATATTTATTTGCAGATGCCATGATCTTGTATATAGAAAAGTGTAAGGAATGTACCCCCAAAAAACTCTAGAGCTAATAAAATTGGCAAGGTTTTAGGATTTAGGATCAATATGCTAAAATCAATTATATATCTAGTCACTTGCAGTGAACAATCTCAAATTGAAATTAAGAAAATGATTTCACTTAAAAAGCATGAAAAAATAAGATACTTAATCATAAATTTAACAAAAGAAGTGCAAGACAAGAACACTGAAACCTACAAAACCTCATTGAAAGAAATTAGATAAGACAAATAAATCGAAAGACATTCCATGTCGTGGATTGGAAAAATATTTTTATGATGGCAATAGTCCCCAAATTAAACTATAAATTCAATGCAATCCCTATTAAAACTCCAGCTGTGTCTTTTGCAAACATTGATAATCCCATCTAAAATTCATATGAAAATGCAAGGGAAAAAAAAAAAAGAAAATGCAAGGGACCCAGAGTAGCCAAAACAATCTTGGAAAAAAAAAAAAAAACAATGTTGGAGGACTTCTCTTGATTTGATTATTATACATTGTATGCTTGTATCAAAATATCACATGTACCCCATAAATATGTACAACTATTATGTGTCCATAATAATTAGAAATAAAAAAAAATTTAAAAGAACTTCCCAGTGTAAAAACTTACTAGCAAACTACACGACGGTGTGTTACAGGCATAAAGACCGACATATAGAACAATGGAAAAGAATTTAGAGTTCAAATAAAAACCTTTAAATTTATGGTCAATTGATTTTCAACAAGGGTGTCAAGACAACTAAATGGAGAAAGAATTAGTCTTTTCAACAAAAGGTGCTAGGACAACTGGATATCTGTATGCAAAAGAAAGAAATTAGACCTCTTCCTCATATTATACACAAAAATTAATTGAAAATGGATCATAGACCTTAATGTAAGAGCTAAAATTATAAAGCACTTAGAAGAAATCATAGTAGTAAATCTTTGTGACCTTGGATTAGACAGCAATTTATTAGATGTGACAAAAGAAAAAAATAGATAAACTGAACCTCATGGAAACTAAAAGCTTGCGCAACAAAGGATACCATCAAGAAAGTGAAAGAACAATATATGAAATGATAAAAAGTTTTAGCACATCATCTATGTGATAAGTGTCATAGATCTAGAGTATAAAGAACTATAAATACTCAATAATAAAAAGACAAATAACTCAATTAAAAAGTGAGCAAAGAATCCGGATAGACATTTTCTTTAAAAACAATACAGTTGTCCCTTAGTATCTGCAGGGGTTCCAGAACCCACATAGATACCAAAATCTGTGATGCTCAAGATCCTTATAAAAATGGCATAGTATTTGCATATAACCCATGCATCTTCTCCCATATACTTTAAATTACCTCTAGAGTACAGTAAATCCTCACTTATCGTCATTGATAGATCCTTGAAAACTGTGAATTTATGCAAAATGACATATAACAAAATCAATTTGGGCATAGGTTAATTTTTATAAACAAGAGGTAAGTTTCCATGGCATAGTTCTGGTAAAAAAAATCATGAAACTTATAAATAAAGACTAAAACATTTCTAATATCAAATATTGAAGTAAATACCACATTGAAGAAAGATTAATAAAAAAAAAAGTAAGATAATTATTTACCCAATTGTTACAGTTCAGGGTGGGTGGTGGTGGAGCCTATCCTTGCAGCTCCAGGTGGCACAAGGTAGGAACCAACCCTTGACAGAATGCCATTCCATCACAAGCAGGGTGTACACACACACTCTCTCTCTCTCTCTCTCTCTCTCTCTCTCAATCATACTGTTACAATTTAGACTCACCAATTAACCTAATGTGCATGTCTTTGGGATGTGGGAGAAAACTGGAGTCCCAGAGAAGACCCACAAAGACAAGGGGAGAACGTGCAAACTCTACACAGACAGTGGCCTCAGCTGGGTACCAGTACAGAATGAAATGACATTATTTTAGGACCTATAAATGCTATGTAAATATCTGCTATACCGTATTGTTTTTCATTTGTATTATTTTTTATTTTGTTTTCAAATAGACTTGACCCTTGAGCAACATGGTTTTGAACTGTGTGGGTCCACTTATATGTGGATTCTTTTCAACCAAACATATCAAAAATACAGTATTGGCAGGATGTGAAACTCACATATTCAGAGGGCCAACTTTTTGTATACACAAGTTCCACAGGACCCCCTGCAGGACTTGGGTATTTTGGGTATACTTGGAGGTCCTGGAATAGATCCTCCATGAATATGGAGGGATGACTGTATTTTCAATCCATAGTTGGTTGAATCTGCTGATGCAGAACCCACAGATATGAATAGACCACAGACACATGAAAGATGCTGCCATCAGGGAAATGAAAATAAAACCACAGTGAAATACCACTTCACACCCACTAGGATGGCTATAACCCAAAAGATGGAGAAAAACACTTGGTGAGGATGTGGAGAAATCACAACTTTCACTCATTCCTAGTACAATTGTAAAATGGTTCGGCCACTTGGGAAAACAGCCTAGCAGTTCCTCAAAATGTTAGTCATACGTAGAATTACCATACGACCCAGCAATTCCTTTCTTGAGGTACATAGTCAAGAGAAATGAAAAAATATGTCCGCACAAAAACTTGTACATGACTGTTTATAGCATCATTGTCCATAATAGCCAAAAAGTAGAAACAAACTCAATGTCCATTCACTGATGAACAGATAAGCAAAATGGAGTATATCCACACAATGAAATATTTGTCAATGAAAGGGAATGAAATACTGATACACGCTACAACATGGATGAATCTTGAAAATATTATGCTAAGTCAAAGAAGACAATCACAAAAGACCACATTGTATAATTTAGTTTATCTGAAATGTCCAGATAGGCAAATCTATAGAGACAGAGAGCAGATTAGTGGTTGCCTGATAGGGGAGTGGGCAGGAGTTACTGCTAATGAGTATAGGATTTCTTTCTGGGGTTATGAAAATGGTCTAACACTAGATTGTATATTGATCATTGCACAACTCTGTAACTATACTAAAAACTATTGAATAGTACACTTTAAATGGGTGAATGTTAATAGTATGTGGATTATATCTTAATAGAGTGGTTAAAAATAAAGGCAAAGACATAAGCATAGATATGGCATCAGAGAAAGGAAGGAAGGGGCAGCCTGTCATAATCAGTAGGGTTTAGACTTGATGTGTGCCAATACTTTGGCAGATCAGGACCGATGATGAAGAAGAGAAAGCCAAGATCAAGGGACAAAAGTTGGAAAACCTGCTCACTTAACACATTGAAGAAAGCCAGGTTATGCTTGTCAACAGAAAATAATCTCAGTACAAATTAGAGTCTCTTCTAGAATTTGCAATCCCATGGCCAGATCCCAACAGCAAGGAATTCCAGATTTGGAGAGGAGAGGGGCAGTGTTAATTTAAACATAGACAGGCATGGTGTTCAGCACCAGAAAATGTATTTTCTACAATATCATCACCAGTGGCCTGAAAAGTTTCAGGGACAAAATAAAACCCTAAGGAAGAAGGGTAGTAGCTATTATGTGGGGAATTAGAAGCTCATCTGCTGTCTCAGGTTGAAGGAGGCAGTACAGTAGTCCCCTCTTACCCACAAGGGATAAGTTCCAAGACCCCCAATAAATGCCAGAAATCTCAGATAGTAGCAAACTCTGCATTTATTATGTTTTTCCTATACATACTTACCCATGAAAAAGTTTAATTTATAAATTAGGCACAGTAAGAGATTGATAACAACTAATGATAAAATAGAATAATTATAACAATATACTGTAATAAAAGTTATGTGAATGTGCATGCACACGAGCTCTCTCTCTCTCTCTCTCAAAATACCTTATTGCACTATACTCACCCGTCTTCTAATGATGTGAGTTGATACAATTCCTACGTGAAGAGATGAAGCGAGGTGAATGATGTAGGCATTGTGACGTAGTGTGAGGCTACTATTGACCTGTATTCCTGAATCTGTGTAACCATCCCTTACTTGCAGTAAATGGCTTGGTGTCACTTGTTTCAAGAGATCCTTGCTGAAATTTTGTATAGACTTAATGATTTCTGGCACAACACATTGCCATCAATCTGAACATGTTTTCTGTTCATGTTTTCCACTCACAAATTTAACACCTTTTCCATCTTAAATTAGTGTACTAATCACGCACTGTGGCCATAACTTTTGCAGTTTGAGGTGTGACAGCAAAACTAACACAGATTTCTTTTTCCTGCTTCACTATTTCACAGATAGAAGATTCATTCTTACCACAGAGTTTAGCAACTTCAGCATATGATTTTTTTCTTTCCTTATTATTAATAAGTCAAGAATTTTACCTTTTCACTTAAAGGAAGCACTTTATGGCTTCTCTTTGGCATATTCCAATTGCCAGCATCACCACTCTTGTGCTTTGGGGTCATGATTAAGTAAAATAAATGTGACTTAAACACAAGCACTGTGATCCTGCAACAAATCTGATAACTGAGATGGCTACTAAGTGACTAATGGGCAGGTAGCGTATATAGCATGATATGCTAAACAAAGGTATTATTCGTGTCCCAGGCAGGATGGAGCAGGATAACACCAGATTTCATCATGCTACTAAGAACAATGTGCAATTTAAAATTTATGAATTATTTCTGGAATGTTCCATTTAACATTTTTGGACTGCAATTGACTGTCGGTAACTGAAACCCCAGCTAAGGGGGGACTATTGCATTTCTAGACCAGATAAGTAGGAAGACGCAAGGAAAATGTGGAGAGGAAATAGAGCTACAAGGGGTTAATCTATAGTTTGAAGAAGAGGATGTGAGAGAGGGATGAGATTAATGATTAATGTGCATTCTTTTCCTCCCTCCTTGTCTCCCTGTCCTATGATCAGGTTAAGTCTTGGGAATGGCATAAGTCTACAATGGAGGCCATCAAGGGATTTAGCTGTTGGAGGTAGGGAATACAGAGTCATAGGAGGTAATAGGCAATGATACCAAAGGAGATTATAGCCGTTCCTTGCAGTTTTCTCTAATGGAGCAATACCAAAGAAAATCATAAATGAAAAACAAAGACGGATGATGATGATGAAGATGATGGTGATGGACATGAACCATAGTGGGCAGAACAAACCAATGTACCAAGGAAGAATCCTGGTTTTATAGGCCAACACAGGAGGGCTGGAAAGTGATACAATATGAGAGCTACTCAAACATCCACAGTTTATTCCTGACTGGCCATTCAGACTCAGGATCCAGCATACCAGGAGTGAACTGTAGAAGACACGTAGTGAGTGTCTACTGAAATACATAGATGGCAGGGTTACAGGTACTTTCCCTTCCTTCTGCGTTTCATGCATAGAAAGGAGATTTCCTTATTTTAGTTGCAATACAGTTTTTCTTTCTTACCAATTTATTTTCAATTATATTCTCTAAATCTTTACAAGCTCCTCTGTTGTTTTTTTTCAGGATTTACCATCTTGCTACCTTTGAAAAATACTGGCAGAAAAAAGAGTAAAGCATCCAAAATCAAGGTCATAAAGGATATTCCCCAAAGTGGCCCTCAAGGCTCAATTTAGTTCAAAATACATAATGATTTATAAATTAACAAGAGTCACTAACAAATTACGGCTAAGAAAGCCACCTAAATAAGGAAAAGAGGAAGAAACAAGAGAGAGGGATGAATAAAAACTAACATGTAGAGTGTCCACTATATAGATGGCAGGGTTCAAGGTATTTTCTCTTCCCTGTGATATAGGAATCATTATCATCATTTTATAGACAATAAGAATAGAAGCACAAAAAGATTATAATTTATCCAAGGTCATGGAACTGCTGCTATAGATGGCACTAGAACCTAGGTCTTTCTGATCTAAATCTATGCTCTGAGCACAATGCAAAGCTACTTCTGTGAACACGTCTGTCAAGTTCACTTTTCTAATATAGTCATGTACAGCATAATGATGTTTCAGTCAATGATGGATTGCATATACAATAGTGGTCCCATGAGATTATAATACTGTATTTTTACTGTTTAGATATGTTTAGATAAATACTTACCATTGTGTCACAATTTCCTGTAGCATTCAGTACAGTATCATGCAGCCTATTAGCAATAGGCTATTCCATACAGCCTAAGTATGTAGTAGGCTGTACCTACTTGTATAGGTACACTCTATGATGTTCACACAATGATGAAATCACCTAATGACACCTTTCTCAGAACATATCCTCATTGTTAAGTAACACATGACCATATATCAAATGAGATGTCTAAATTTTGAAGAGTCACTTTAAAATAACAAATTTTTGTGTGATTGTTTCTATGTTACAAAACTATAATAATTTCTGAAATATATTACAACTTCAAAGTTCTCTAATTATATTTTAATTGATTAATATTCAGAAGGAAAATTAAACAGCTTAAAACCCCAAGAATATTAGTACATGTGTTTCTTCCTCTATAGTAAAAAGCACATAGGCTAATTTGCTCTGTATATGATTACTGTGTCAGCAATGCTTATGCCCTTTATATATATTAAATGTTTTAATCCACCTAATAATCCTATGAACCATATTCTTATCCCCATTTTATAGATAAAGAAACTGACATGCAAACATATTAAGTAACTGTCAAAAGTCAAAAAGCTGATAAGCAGTGGAGATGAAATTTAAACCAAAATATTCTGACCCCAAAGCCCAAGTGCTTAACCACTAGGCTGTTAGACCTTCTAATGAGAACAGAAAACCTCCTACTTGAGGTTCACAATGTTTTGATTTTGTATGCATTTTCTTATTTGATCCCCTTATGTTGTGCTCTTACATAGATTAAGAATTTGAGAAAAAATGGCTTATTTAATGTCATATAGCTATTATTTAATGTCATATAGTACACCTTCCAGTTCTTGCAATATACCATGAGATTTTGCTCAGTGAATTCTGATCACTGAAAACAAGCACCAATAAAGAAATGATAATTTAAATATAATAGATATAGAGTATATATGACATAATAGATAAGAGAGATAAAGAGAACAGTACCAGGAAAACTGTGATTTCTCTTCTTTGAAGTTCTCAGACACTTAAATTTTATTCTCTTCTCTATCACTGAACTAGACTAGATTACACTAAGACCTTGGAAACTTAGAGATTTAAGCCACTTAATTAAACCATTAGGAAAAACATTATTTGCCACCATCTTTCCTGTGCCTTGCTCTCTTTCCTCAATTTGGAATAAAGTAATTTTTTCTGACTGCATTGATTGTTCACTGAACTGGGAAACCAACTCCATACTAGAGAAGCAATGCCTTGTTATTTTGATTTTATAGAAGAATTATGCTTCAGTCTGAACTGTTTATTTAATCATCTCATTGCCTTACCAAATGCCTTCTTTTGATCTGTCTTAACAAACTAAAAATATTAGGACATTAAATTTATTTTTATAATTACTTTAATAATAAATATAGACCATAAAAAACATGTTTCACCTCTCTTTTTGGACAAAGAAATGGGACACATGAATTTTACCACTGTTGGATGTTTATCTGGATGAAGGATCATCCAATAAGGATGACTGCTTTTTCCCCAAAATCTCTTTATCCCTACATTCAATTAAATGACATAAGATGGGATGCTCTAGCAATTTTCTTAAAGTTAATTATCTGAGAATTTAATATTGCTTTGAAAAGTTTCCAAGTGATGTTAGGCATTTAATTTATTTCCCACCAGGAAGGAGAAACAGAACACAATATAAAATATTCAATGTAAGTTTTAATTAAGATCATTTAAGATCAAATAAGGGAGTTAATAGGAAAAGATAGGGAGAAAAACCACAAAAACTTCAATATCATGGACATTGAGAATATCCAATGGTACTTTTTCAGTGAAAATCAGAACAAAATCAGTTTAAACATTTGAGTTAAGAGAAAGTTAAGTTAAACAAAAAATAGTTAAAATTGCAAAACACAAACTCTGCTTAGTAATGTTTTTCTTTAATTTAAAAGTGTCTTTGCTAATATTTTATGCTTACATAAGCATTTGCTTACTTATGAGTCAAATATTTCACCAGTTTCAAGCTATGAACATGTTTATAATTTTAGAATTCTGATAGCAGATAATTATTTTATAACGATAAAACAATATCGAACAATAGCTATCTAAATAATTTCTTGAATCATCATGTGATACCTACACAGCTGGGCTTTTTAAGACCAATGTGTGAGTGATAATTGCATAGCTATAATTCTGGGCCTGTTGTTTTAAGAACAATCAGGCTCTTGGGGAGTTAAAGACAGGGTTTGTGGTTTTTTTAACTGAAAAAATAATCTAGAGAATAAAGTGTATAAAGCCTCCTAGAGTGTAATGCCAAAAGCACAAATTTCAGTTTAAACTAGGGAAGGCAAAAGCTAATGTTTTCATTGCCACATTAATTTTCTCATATTATACCTGGGCAGTGTTCTTGCTTCTAATTATCTTCCTACGTGAATGCCTTATTGTATATAGTGTAGGATATATTACAGGGAGATATTTTGTGTCTCTTGGTTTGTGTTTGTTTTATATTTATAACCTTAATGGTCTACTCAGTGAGGTTTTGTATTTAATAAATATGCTCCTCTACATTGACTGTCCCACCAAACACAAGTAGGAGATTTTCTTAAACAGTGGATGACTAGTGTTTCATGTCTGATTTTTTGGTCTTGTTTTGTCTTGTTTCATTTTGTTTTCATTTTTTTCTAGACTATTTGGGTAAGGAAAACCATATTTGTTTAATTAAAAGCAATAATGAACAAATAATATTACAGAGAATATGAAATAGAATAAAGATTGTGGTTTGTATAGATTTCTGTGAATATATCTGACAGCTGTTCTGAAAAACATAAAGTGTTCAGGTATGACTTCCAGGACCTGAAAAGCACTAGCCATTTAGACTCCACTTACATCATCATCATAAAGTTTAACAAAACTGACTCAATGATTTCAAGAGTTCATGAAATCATTCATTCTGTCAAAATTTATTTTAAGGGTCTACTGTGTTTCATACAACCTGCCAGGAATATGGGTTACAGACATTAACAAGGATAAGCCCTTTCTTTGCTCCTTTTATATATGCAATCATCCTTCTTCAAAAATCTGGATTTCATTGCTCATTTCAACAATAGAATGAAACGGGATCCATATCTCTCACCACTCACAAAAGTTAATTCAAGATGGATAAAAGACTTACATGTAAGGCATGAAACCATAAGAATTTTAGAAGAAAATGTAGAAAAAACTCTTCTAGATATTTGCTCAGGCAAAGAATTTATGTCTAACACCCCAATGACAATTATAGCAACAACAAAAATAAATGAATGGGACTCTATTAAATTAAAAAGCTTCTGCACAGCTAAGGAAATAATCAACAGAGCAAATAGACAACCTACAGAATGGGAGAAAATATTCTCAAGCTATATATTCAATAAAGGGCTAATAACCAGAATCTACAAAGAACTCAAGCAAATCAGAAAGAAAAAAACAAACAACCTCATTAAAAAGTGGGCAAAAGACATGAACAGAAGCTTTTCAAAACAATATAGACAAATGTCCAATAAACATATAAAAAAAAAGTTCAACATCACTAATCATCAGGGAAATGCAAATTAAAACCACAGTGAGACATCACCTTACCACTGTTAGAATACCTTTTACTAAAAAGTCCAAAAACAATAGATGCTGTGGTAGATGCAGAGAGAAAGGAACACTTCTACACTGTCGGTGAGACTGCAAATTAGTACAACCTCCATGGAAAACAGTGTGGAGGTTCCTCAAAGAACTGAAAGTAAATCTACCATTTGATCTAGAAATCCCACTACTAGGTATTGACCCAAAGGAAAAGAAGTCATTATATCAAAAAGACCTCTACACTGAAATGTTTAATGCAGCATAATTCACAACTGCAAAGATATGGAATCAACCCAAGTGCCCATCAATTCATGAGTAGATTAACAAAATGTGGTATATGTATACCATGGAATACTACTCAGCCACAAAAAAGGATGAATTAATGCCTTGTGCAATAATTTGGATGGAACTGAGACCATTATCATAAGTGAATTATCTAAAGAATGGAAAAACAAACACCACATGTACTTGCTATTAAATTGGAATTAACTGATAGCCCACATGTGCACAGAGGGAAGCAAAACTTAATGGGAATCAAGCAGTGGAGAGGGGGTGTGAAGGGAATGGGCAAAAACTTACCTAACAAGTACAATGAACATTATCTGGGTGATGGGCACACCTTTAACCTTGACTCAAGCATTACAAAATTGATCCTTATAACCAAAAACATTTGTATGACCATAATATTTTGGGGGAAAAAAGTGCAAGAAAAAAAGATTTTTCTAAAAATAGTTGTTATAATCTGCAAATTTTCTTAACATAACAAAACATAGTTTTCCAAACATGAATACCTAGAAACCTTTTATGACATTTTGTTCAGCCTGTGATTTTTTTAAAAACTTTATTGTGGTAAGAACACTTAACTTAAGATCTACCTTCTTAACTGTGATTTTTTTTAACCTTAAGTGATATCTACTTTATTATATCCCTTTCCCTGAAAACTGAAGCTGCCGCTATTAAACGAATTTTAAAAATCAGTCACTTATTCATTATAAAAACATTTAAGCATTCATTACATCAATATATAATTTAAATATGCTATCTTTTAGGGAAAATGTTGTTTTGGGTTAATGGTGTTCAGACACAGTCAAGAATACAGTCATCCCTTGGTATCTGCAGGGGATTGATTCTAGGACTCTTGCTGATACCAAAATCCTATGAGGGTTAAGTTCCTTATATAAAATGGTATAGCATTTGCATATAACCTAGGCACATCCTTTCATACACTTTAAATCATCTCTAGATTACATATAGTACTTAATACAATACAAACACTACATAAATAGTTGTTATACTATATTTTTTAATTTATATTATTTTTTACTGTTGTAATGTGTGTTTTGTTCCAAATATTTCAGCCCTGCAGTTGGTTGAATCTGGGGATGCAGACCACGTGGATTAGGAGGGCCAACTGTACTCTCCAAAACATACTTTGAAACGTTCACTTTTTTTAGTTTTTGCTACTTTAACACAAGTTCCCATTCTACAGAACCTAAATATTCCACAGGGTAAAACCCAAGATATTCAGTCTTTTAGCATATCTTTTCGTTGTCTCTCTCTGTTTTTATAGATTGGAAACATATCTTTACAACATCTTCTTTACCAGTCTTAAAACTTTTAACATAAATCCAAAACCCTAAATCTCAACAATGACCCTGAATTTGAGTTATGTAAAAACAAAAAATTAAAAAAGCATTCATTTAAAAGATCTGAATACAATCTTGTCTCACCTAGTTACAGAAAGTTAACAAGACCTAAGCAAATCATTTACTCTAGAAGCTTGGATCACTTTACAAAAGGTGAATAATACTTATCATAAGGAGGGTTCGGAAAGATTATAATAAGATGATATGCACAAGAGAGCACTTAAACTGTAAAATATATGTCCCTGTGGTTGCTGCCTGCTGCCTACTTCATAACTATTTTTCAGCACTCTATGTTCCAACTTCCTTGCTTCTAACTCCCATGAACCTCTATGTTTTGCATAGTTAGCAAACATATTTTCAGTTTCTCAGTTGCAGGATACCAGCTGACCTTGCTCTCTAATTTTTCCTCTTTTCTACTATCACTCAAGTGGAGTAGCTTCTTAAGTAGCATAGGCAGTTTCCTTTAAAGTATGATTGGGATAGTATTGGAAACAGCCCCTTCCCAAACACACCTCCTCTACTGTTCTGCCCAGAGTATGAAGTTCCATCATTATTATATAATTACAATATAATAATATAATCCATTACCTTTAATTAAAGCATAATCTCTTTAATGGTCCTTTATTAGATGCCGGTACCCGTAAAGAAGTAATTAATAAAGCAACATGTATTTGCTAAGCATATTTTATATACATTAGCACTGTGCTATATAACAAATGAACCTAATAACGGTATCATTTCCTAAATAAGAACTATGATCTGGAGGGAGTGGAACCACAGAGGTCAGGTATGTTTCACTCAGCATAATGATGGAGAAGGCAGGAACCTAGGTTCTGAGGAATATAAACTTGTAGTTAGAAGGGGATGACATACTCAGGAGAGGATCCAAAGTAGCCACAGTACAGAATGGAAGCCCTGAGTATCAAAAGAACTTAAAGCACACTGACATTTGCTATTCCTTTATAATTAGCCTTCTCTTTGTAAGTAGTCCTAATAGAGAAATTTGGCAACAAACATAAAATACTTTCTTCACAAAATAATTTTAGGGTTCACCTTAAACACGGAAAAGATGTAGCTGTGATTTGACAAGTGCCTAGGAAGTCCCCTCACTCCAAAATATCAATCAAACGCCTAGAATTTCATTCTTGGATAGATCCATTCATTAGGCAAGATGTGTCCTACCCATAATGCTGTCATTTCAAACTGTCATTTCAGAGGTATGGATAATGCTGTCATTTCAGAGGTATGGATAACATTTAATCATAACATGTTATGTGATTGTCATTGCTAAATCCATTTCTTTGTTTGACAAAAGACATTGAAGGCATCAAGTGCTTTGATAGAAAAGGTTCAGTTATCATTCATATGGTCACCCTGTCTATAAGTCATTTGGTTGGAGGTGGGTTTTAATAAGCAGAGGGCTGTCTGCGCTCCAAGATTTGCTGAGGGCAGACTCAACTCTAACAACCCCAGTTATTTATGTATACAAACAGTTTACATTGATGAGTGGATGAGTTGGAATGATGAGATAACAAAATGCACACAAAAGGTATTCAAAATCTTCCCAAACCCATTTTGAGGGCCAACCTTTAAAATCAAGAGGGAGAGAAATGCTGAGAACAATGCCTGCAATTTAACTGAGTTCAAGGAGTTAAAGATCTTCAAATTAACCATGAAACTTGAAAAATATATGAATGGTCCTCAAAACAACATTTGGGAAACTGTATGTCAGAAATACCAACTCTGTGGGTGCCAAGAGGGAGGCATTTTGCAATGACTAACAAATTAAGACATCTTAATGTGAAAACTGATTATATAATGCATAATAAAGTAGAGTAAGGAGGAAACAGAGGTATGTTTTCTCATTAGTTCTGGCTTAGAACCACATTGCATAACATCACCAGATTTATGAATATAAAGCACCTAAAAAAAATCCAAGGCTGTTCCCCGAATCAAATCATTTTTATAGCTCAAAGAGGCTGTCATTTCAAATACTTAAATTTATTCAAAATATTTTTATTGTTTCTATTTAGCATAAAATCTAAAATTACAGCAGACAATATGGTCAGCAAGGGGTAGCTGGTATAGAAAAATAATTCAGAAAAGAGAAATCAGAGGAAAATGCCTCATTTTCAGTGACATTGCCTCTAGCTCATGTTGGGGTTTTTTCTTTATGTATGTAGCTACACAGTTCTGCAATGTGAATAAATTGTGTATGTTTTTAAAAAACAGCTAATAGCTAAAACAAATGTAGCACTATGTGTCAGGTACTGTTCTAAGAGCTTTACATATATTACTTCATTTAAACATACTACTAAATATACTTTAGTAATGTATAGTGTAATATTGTGCAATAATATTATTAAATAATATTAAGAACAAATCACTCAATCTCATTCAATATTTCAATGATCTCATGTTTTTTTAGACTAAAAATAAATGGAAAAAGAGAGAAGAGAAAAGGCAATGATTATTACTATAAACCACAAGTTTTCACATGTAATAGAATAAAGACAGTTTTGGCATTTAAGAAGCTTAATTCCCACAATAAATAATAGAATATTGTGCCCAATCTAATTACCTATGTTATAAAAATCATTATATACACAGCATCAAAAGGGATTTTTTTTTTTTTTTTGAGACAGAGTCTCACTCTCTTGCCTGGGGGGAGTGCCGTGGCGTCAGCATAGCTCACAGCAACCTCAAACTCCTGGGCTCAAGCAATCCTTCTGCCTCAGCCTCCCGAGTAGCTGGGACTACAGGCATACGCCACCATGCCCGGCTAATTTTTTCTATATGTTTTTAGTTGTCTGACTAATTTCTTTCTATTTTTAGTAGAGACGGGGTCTCGCTCTTGCTCAGGCTGGTTTCTAACTCCTGAGCTCAAACAATTACAGGCGTGAGCCACCGCGCCAGGCCAAAAGGGATGATTTTTCTTGACTTTTCTATGACTGTTTTCAAAAGTCAGGAAGGAGAGCACTCACTCAAGGAGAAGACAAACTGGGTCTGCAGTTGACAGGAGGTAATAACAATGTTGAGTTTGAAAACAGAGGAAAGCTTATTATAATACTAGTGACCATGAGATTCTCCAGTTTACATTAGTCAGAAATAGGACCTCAGGATGGAATACTAAATTATAAGGCCATTTTATGACGGCAATCTAGAATATGAGATGTTGACAGGATCTGTGGATTTCAAAGAACTCTACACTTTCACAAATCACAAAAACCAAAACTGCTTTACATAGTTTTTAAGAAAAGAAACAGCTCATGCTCCCACTGTGGTTTCACAAAAGGCTGCCTGTGGATCTTTGGGGGAAAAAAATGTCCCTACCAGAGACAAAAAGAGGAACAAATTAAACAAGAATTTAAAGCCTAAATTGATTTAAACTTGTCAGGAGAAAAAATTATTTCCGAAAAGCCAAGAGATAATGTTAAAAATGAGAATGCTAAATAACACAAAGGGAAAGTGAAAAATAGCACTGCTAATCAGCAAAGGCAAGAGTCACAGTAAATTACTGCTCATTCTGAAATGACAGACTCCAGGGTGTTTTAAGTCAGTTTTAGATGAGAAAATATTTAAAAGGAAAGAACTATACAGTTCAAGTAATTAACATCTTACATGCACACACAAATTACTTGGTAGGGAGAAGGAGAGAAAACTTGATGCTGTAACACAGCAGGAGTGAACTAAGTCTCTATAGGTTAGCAGGGCCAGATGGCAAGAAACCCAAAGTGATATATCAAACAGTGGCTAGAGCACTTATTCAAACTAGTCAATCATTTCTGAAAGGCCATGATACCCTTCTTTTACAAATGAGCTCTTGTTTTAGCCATGGACTTCATCATCCTCAGAAGCCCAAAACAACACTCCAGTTTAAAACCTGATGGAATTGCAGTGATTTCATACCTAGTATAATACTATTTGTGATCTTGGATCTTTTTATTATAGCATCATAAACACCACTTTCAACAACTTTCCTGTGTCTCCACATTGTTCTGAGAGATGTAAGTCAGAGGTGGAGAAAAAGTTACTAATGCATTGATTTGTGGCACAGAGAATCGTGCAAAATTTTTCCTTTGGCATTTAAAGTCCAAGGGGTATATTAACAAGTACAGATGGTTCCCTTCATTCTTTACAAGCACCTATTCATAAAAAAAAAAAAAAAAGAATTATCTGCCAAGAGAGGATTCAGAGTGTTATCCGAAGACCTCGATCTTCCACTCTCCAAGCCTCCCTGTTTTATCTTGGTAAGGATGCTGTTCACATAACCCCTTCTCTCTATGCCAGGGAAAGGAAATGCAGACTAGAAAAAAAGAAGTACCAGATGTGAAATTCTATAAAATGTCAACTGATTCACACCCTACGCTCTGAGGATTTACACACACTTCCACTGCTGGCAGGACTGAGGGTAATGAGAATTCCATCGTCACTGGTGAAGAACTAGCAAATCAGGGCAGAAAAGAACACTTACTCCAGGGAAGCAGAACTTCAGCTCCAATAAATGAGGCAATGCTGATGAGATGAAATTTATATTTAAGTCACAAAGCTACTGGGACTAGATTGTAATAAAAAAAAAGCGTCAGACAATAAAGCCATTTGATAACATCAGCTTTTTAGTGCTGTGCATGTATCTGTTAGAAAGCTTCTTTAAAAAAAGGACTAACAGTTGAACTAGAATTGAAGTTATTACTTTACAATATTTTATATTCAGGAAATCAGGAGAATTAAAAATTAATAATTGCTACAGTTTATTGAGTTCCCACTATGGGTCAGGGACTTTACACATTTTATCTCATTTAGTATACTTGATTCAAATAGACCCATTTTTAAGAGGAAAGAAGCTGAGAGAGGGTGAGTAACTAGTTCAAAGCCATGTCACTAGGAAGGAACAGCAGTGGGATTCAAACTAAAGCCTGCTGGACTTTTAAGTCTATATTCTTTGTGCCTCAGATTCCCTTTTCAAAATTCACTATTAAATTTGTTTAAAGCTATAATAATAACTATTAAGGGTTTACTATGTTTCAGGTACATTATCTCACTATATCTCTGAACAGCTGTTTGAGATACTATTTTACTTGTTTTATGGTCAGCAAACTAAAACACAAAGATGTTAAGTAACATGGCCAGTTAGATAGTGGGATAAACATGATTCAAATCCGAGTCACTGCTGCCAAAGTCTCAGTACACTTACAAAAATTCATAATGGTTATGAACTTGTAGTGTTTTGAAGGTAACAGTTAGATATAACGATTTTGTATCAAGGTTAAATTTTTGAAATCAGTCACTACTCTAATAGGATTTTCTTATACTATGAAACATCAAAACACTGCAACCTAGCTTTGAAAGCTCTCTAAAGTGTGTTCCCAACTTAGCAAATCCTGTACAGCAGCTCTTCTGGTCTATTTGCTATACCTTGTACAAGTCTTTGTCTGTCCTGCTCCTGGAATTGTGACAGCACTTTCCACATTTCCGTCTTCTAAAATAATCAAACTCAACCACTCATCCTCATAGTTTCTGCCACAGAGTCCCAGCTATGATCTATTGAAGACACATATTCCACTACTTTGAAATTCTACCAACAGATTTATGGTGACTTGATCATAATATTTTTATCTCCTCTTTACCCAAGACTTCTCTAAAATAGTAAAGGAGGAATAGACACATGCACAAAGGAAATAAAAGGCATCACTGAATGAGATTTTTAACATAATTGAGGGTGAGGGTGCTAAGGAAAGATGGATAACAGGGAGGAGAAAGCTATAACTTAAAAAGGAGAATAAAGATAAGAAAAGAGCTAACTCACTTTACAGAGCCCTTATAGGTTCAGGATTCAAAATCTGTCATCATGGGGCACAGAATGCTCACACAACTCTCTCCCACCCCTACATGAGACACCAGAACCAAGAAGTACCACAGTTTTTGTGTGAGAAGTTTAACTGGAGTAGCTCAATACTCAGAGACTTCAGGTACTGTGCAGGGCAAGGGTAAGACCTAAGGCAAGAAAAAATTAATTAATTACAAGTCCATGTACAAGTTATGAGACATACCTCCCCTCCACCTCTATCTCCTCATGTACAAAACCCTGGGAACCAGACACCATATATGTACATAACAAATCAAAGATTACTTCGCTGGAAAAACTGAACTGCCCCAAAGAAAAATATCTTTATTCTCAGGTTTGACATTTTCCAGCTATGTGCTACTTCCCAACATTCTAAAGGTTCCAAAAATAATCTGGGTGTGGTGGCTCATACTTGTAAATCCTAGCACTTTGGAAGGCCGAGGGGAGGATCTCTTGAGGCCAAGAGTTTGAGACCAGCTGGGGCAATATCAAGACCCCATCTCCCCATAAAAATATTTAAAAAATAAAATAAAGATTCCAAAAATGAAGTGGGTCAATCAACAAGGCCTGGAAACAGATCTCAAATCAGCCTTTCAATACTTTATTCAAAAATAGACTGATACCCAAAAAACACCAAACATTTGATGGAAGACTTCAATATAGTAGTAACATTCATCAGGTGTTGGGCAGATGGGAGGGGGGAGGAGGGGATGAGTATATTCACACCTAATGGGTGCAGTGCCCACTGTCTGGGGGATGGACACACTTGAAGCTCTGACTCCTGTGGGGCAAAGGCAATACATGTAACCTAAACATTTATACCCCCATAATATGCTCAAATAAAAAAAAAGAACTGAAAACAAAAAAAAATAAAAGAGATCAAAACAAACACAGAAAAACAAATTAAAACTGGAGGAAACTGATATATGTTAAAAACAGGAAAAAAGTCATCAAAAATTTTCATCAGTATCATCAGAAAGATAAATGAAGATTAAAACTACAATCTTAAAATAAGGATGAGATGCTGCAGAAAACAAGAAAGAATATTAAAAAATTGGACTTATGAGAAATTAGCCAGGTGTGGAGGTGTGTGTCTATAGTCCCAGCTACTGGGGAGAATGAGGCAGGAGGATCACTTGAGCCCAGGAGTTTGAGGTTGCTGTGAGCTTTGATGATGCCACTGTACTCTAGCCTGGGCAACAGAGTCCTGCCCCCCTCAAAATTTGTTTTTTAATTAAAAAAATTAAAACATAAAAAAATAAAATTGAACTTACATTTCACCTGATGTATGCAGTGAACTATATTATTCTTTAAAAATATTTTCTGCCCCTCTCAGGAGGAGGATTTTTTTCTCTTCTCCATCAATGGCTGGCTATTAGCTATTGATTTCCTTTGGCCAATGAAATGTGTTTGAATGTGACGTTTTACAGAAACTTAAAAAGCAAGCATGTGGTTGACATTTTTCCTGTAACACAAAATTGGCAATACTCTAGATAGCAGTTGCTCCAGCATTCTGAATTATCAAGGGAAGATGATGTGGACAAATTTATAGCTGAACCACAGTGAAAAACTATCATGATTAAGAATTAAAATTTTGGAACAGGGGTAGCAAGAGAATGAAGAGTTGCTGGACAAAGGGTACAAAGTTTCAGGTAGACAGAATGAGTAAGTTTTGAGATATACTGAACAGCAGGGTGACTATAGTAAATGATAATATATAACATTAACACATTTCAAAATAATCAAGAAAGTAAATTTCAAATGAATCACCACAAAAAATATTAATTAACTTAAGTGATGGATATGTTAATTAGCTTGATTTGATCATTCTACATTGTATACACATATCAAAATACCAAATTGTGTGCTATAAATGTAATATAATTATGATTTGTCAATTAAGAATAATATTAATAAGGAAAGAATTAAACTTTTTTTGTTGAAAGTTTTTGAAATTTGGGATATGTTTCTTACTGCAGATAATCTGGTCTACCCTGACAACTGCAATATATTTGGTCACATTGACAAGAGCTTTGGACTTTACTTTAAAAATCTGAGCCAAATTAGTAGGTACATGGAAAACTAAGAAATTAAAAAACAAATGATTACTAACTCTGGATAAAGCAAAAAGTTATATAAGAACAAATTATAACCATTTTATACTGTGTGATTCACAGCAAAAAATATGTACATACTCAGAATAACATAACCACCTGATATTGGCTAAACCAAAAACTATGCGATAACTCTATGGAAAAATAATAGGAGGAATGTTAGTATGTATGTGTTCGTGTGTGTGTATGTAAATGATAAGAAAATTAAGTCCTAATTTTCTCTAAAAGGAATCAATAAAAATCTAATATTGATAAATCAAAAAAAAGTATACTATGTGGTATTGAAAAATATAGATACAAATACTGGAAGAAATAAAAGATTTAAAATAGTTGCCTCTGAGGCATGAGAACTGAAAGATAGGAAGGTTGGAACATAGGACTGCAATTTTTAATTATAGCGTTATTTGGCTTTTTATGTGTATTATTTTATATGTAAAAATTAAATGAAAACAGCAGTTTACTATTATCATTTACAAACATTGAGTCAACTATGAAAAGAAACAGCCAAAAGAGTCTTAAAACGGTTGTCTACGAAGAATAGGAAAGTGGAGAAGGGTTAGGCAAAGAACAACTACTTTTTATTTTTAGTTTCTCAATATTATTTGATTTTTTAACTTTGTGCACAATAATTTCATAAAACTTTAAAAATTAAAATTATCTAAGAGAAAATGATTAATCTGAAATAACTGAAATCTATGAATAAGTGGAATTTGCTTTTGGCATTGTGAGTCGAATCATCAAAAAACAAACTCATATGAAATAAAGTAAAGTACTCAATACTAGTGTGTGTCCTGGTAAAATCAGTCATTTAAAACTTTTGGTCTTTCTATGTTTTTTTAATCACAAAGAGAATTTTTAATAAGGTCTTATTGAGAGCTTTAACAATTTCGATCATTATAATAAATAAATTACTTTCAATATGCAGTGGCACAGTTACTAAGACTGTATAATACCGCATCTCAGAAGCATTCTCAGAAAACATTAAACATCTTGTATTTAATCTTCATTTAAACCAGTATTTTATTAACTACAAATTCCAGTTAAATACAAAAAATATTAACTAAACATCTATTATGTACGTGTATAACACTGCCCTAGGCTTTGTAGAGGATAAAAGTTAAAATAGTTCAGTCTCTATCACTGAGGAGTCCTTAGTCTTGTAAGGAACATAAGATATACATAGCAATAACTATTAAAAATAGAATATTACATAGGGGCATATGAGAGATGGATAAAGGCAGAAGAGGAAAAAATTATTTATAATTCAGAGGACTATGGAGCAGATGTTCTTTGAAAATAGCAAGATTTGAACATGTGAAGCTAGAGAGAGAATAATCTGGGAGTAAAATAATACCACAAGGCATGAGAGATGGAAAGTGTGATACATGTCAGTGCAGCAAATCAGTCATTTTGGTTGGGTCATAAGGTGGGATGAATGGAAGTAGTAAAAAATAAATGAAGAAAACAGTCTGGGAGCAGATAGATCATGGGGCTCCTTGAGGGCCAAGGTAATCATTCCATAATTCACATAACAGAAATGTTGGAGTTATTAAAGATTTTTGATCAAGTTACTTGTCTAGATTTATTATTAAGGAAAATTAATCTGAAAATGTATACAGGAAGGATTAAAAGGGAAGGGATGAGAGCTATGCTTTATTTAATACTAATAGATAATAAGGAGAAAATCACATGCTCTGAATAGATATCCTGACATGTATTTTAAGGGATATCATCATTCTGAAGCAATGTGTACATTTCAAATTTGTATTAATGTTTTGTGAACAGCATGAAAGTGTTTTAGAGAAGTCATAAGCAAGCAACAAACACACTGGTCTCTATAAAGCTCTATATTTATATTTTTATTTCAGCATATTATGGGGGTACAAATGTTTAGGTTACGTATATCCCCCTTGCCCCCCTCCCCGAGTCAGAGCTTCAAGCCTGTCCATCCCCCAGACAGTGCACATGGCACTCACTATGTATGTATATACCCATCTCCTCCTCCCCCCTCCCATCTACCTGACACCTGATGAATGTCATTCCTATAATATTATTAATAAAAATAGCTCCTGTTCATCTAAAGGAAGAATAGATGTCTTCAAGTAGAAAAGAAAAACTAGAGTAAATGTGAAAATTTCTCTTACTTATTTCCAAACAAGTGTTCCTCCAAAAAAGTTACAAATAGTTAAGTTTCTGAAATACAAACCTGATTAGCAGACATATGGCAGGAGCAGCAAATGAGCAGACCAAGTTGAAGTCCTAGTATTACCAATCTGCTAATGTTGACAGGTAGACTCATTTTGACTGTTCCTTTTGTATCACTAAATGAGTGGATTTCAAATACTCTAAATAGAAATAGTGAAATAAGCCCTTCTAAAAATACATATCTGTTTTAGTGTATCCTACAAACATTTGCAGGACAGCAACTGAGAAGGGAAAAAATGTCTTAAGCCCTGGAGGTCTGTACTGAATGCTAATGTATTTGTATATGATGGATTTAATGCAGAACTGAGAATAAATGACTTTCAGCAGCTGCACTCTAGACCTATAAATCGCTCTGAGTACTACAAAATCCATACAGAGGAAGAACAGCTGGATAATTTACACCACCAGTATTTGTCAAGAAAAAGCTGAAAATACAGAACCTAATTTCTCCTTTTTTCAGAGTATGTACTTCTACAAAAATTAAAAATTATCCTTCTAGAGAGTCTATTTGGATAAGCTCATCTATTCACATCTTGACATGTTGCCACTTTAAAATATAGAATTCTAATTCCTCACATTTTAAGGAGCACTTTTTAAAAGGATAAAAACAGTAAATGGAAAATGTTTTCTTATAATCAAATGCAAGCACAAAGAAAAATCTGTTAATGTTTATTTTGTGTTCCAATTGCTATGCTCTGGTAAAATCCTACAAAAGGAAACACATTAATCAGATCACTTGCAGAACACAGTGATACCAAAAATAGTACTTAAGTTAATACACTAATTGCAAAGTTGCAGAGATTAAGTTCATCATTCTAGTTCTTGGATAAACTTTGGAGACACCGTATTTAAAGTTTAATATAAGGGCTGTCTTAAGCTTCCTAAAGAATAATATAAGCAGTAAAAATGCGCTTTGTAAAGTGAACTCTGGAAATAGAAAGTTGCAGTCACTAAATATTAGCTCTTGTGTAAGCAACCAAATTGCTCTCTTGCAACTTCCATTAAAGTCCATTCAACAGAGTGCCTAAGGGCTGATTTTGCTTATGTTATCTACCATTGTTTGAATTTTCATGTGTGATGTTAATTCATAAAGAAGCCATATTACCTTGATAATAACAATAAAGGAAAATTCTAAGGTCCCCACAAGGAGTTATTATGTAGAAATTTGTCAATATGAAAAACTTTGAACCTATTTTCAAACGGACCTCTCTCAAGTTCAGAAATCTAAGTTTCTCTAAACCAATGATCATAGGAAAGTAAATCAATTGACTTTATTCTCCAAACCATGCAATAACTGGACTCTAATTCCAATATTACATAAATGTTGTGATAGGAATAAACACAGAGTGACAGGAAAATAGGCAGCTTTATCTGCCTGCCAACTTCATTTCAGCTGGAAACAAAAGACATGGGTGAGGTTATTCTTAATTGATAACTGACAATCTTTTTCCCCTATACTGCACTCTTCTAATCACTTTTTTAAAATCAGATAGCTTGAAGCCCAAACAAGGCCTCCTCTCTGTCAACTGTCCTTAAACTGAACTCAGTTTTAGCACACCGACAGCCACATAGAATATGTACTCATTTAGCAGAATGCCAGGGAAAGAATCATAGGCATCTTAAAGTAGATAGAAACATGGATTGACAAAGAATCTAAGCCCTAAAGTATCACAAAAGGTTGAGGAGCTTAAAAAGGACACACTAATTTATGTGAAATTAGTGTCATACGGATAAACAGGAGGACCTAAACTGCATTATTCTCAAGTTATACTGCTTACTAGTTCACAGCATGAACCACCAACCAGATGGGTAATTGCACAGCAGAAATTCTTGCACTGCATTAAACTAGGAATAGAGAGCTATACTAAATATACAGAAAAACCAAGTAACATTGTTAGAGGGCCACTAAATTCACAAAACTTTATACATTTATCTGATTCTCTTCCTTACACCTCTGTCAGGATTTTGGATCTTCTCTTAGAATCTCTCTCAGAAGTTCACCCACTGAACTGAGCTAACTTTAAATTTGCTACTATACTTAACTGTTCTATAATCCTGACATTGCCCTAATTTCTCAAGTTAAAATATTCTGTGGTTCCAAACTCAAACCAACTTATTTCAAGAACAGTAGTAACCAATTTTTTTAAATGCCCATTAAATAAAAGTCTTAACCAAAGTCAATACTTTATTAAAATTCACAGTTGAGGAAGCCAAACCATTTTAGCAATAAAGAACATAGAGTAATATTTAAAGAATAGAGAAGAAAATTTTAGTTCTGGTAAATTGTAATGCACTGAAACATCCTGACATTTACTTGTTAAAGTTCCTGGCCTCAAATAATCTTATACCTTTGAGGTAATTTTCTGTTCGATCTCTCTGTTATTACTCCATATATGTGTATGCCTGTCCTTTTCATGGAAGTTTTTTTGTAAACCTCTATACCCCACACCACACCACCACTACTTGACAAATGGCTAACTCCTATCATTCAGCAAAATCCATCATTTCCACTTATTATCTTTAACCAGCCCAGACCACACAGACCCCTCTCTCACACGAAGTCCCATATTACTTATTATTTTTGCATAATGTTGTAGTTTAAAGCACACAGTTTTGATGCTAGACATCCTGTATCAGAGTTCTATCATTTATCACTCATGAGACTATGGCTATGTCACTTAACTAGCATAAGTCATATTGCTCATGCCTAAAATGGAAATGATATATATTTCACAAGGATTGTACAAAAAACGAATAACATCATATATGTGAGTGCTTACAATTCAATAGAAAGTGGGAAAGGATAAAAATAAATTTTTTTACAAAAAAGATATGG
>NW_012135747.1:3207868-3213491 GCF_000956105.1 Propithecus coquereli | reverse complement strand
TGATATATATTAATACAATCACATCGATGAATATCAAAAACATCGTGCTCAGTGAAAGAAGCCTTACACAAAAGAGAACATGCTATGTGATTCCATTAATATAAAGTAATAAGAATAGTCAAAGCTAATGAATAGTGGGAAAAGTGAGAATAGTGATTGTTCAGTGTTGGGGTGAGAAGAGATAAGGGAACTTGAAACTATCTAAGGTTATGGGTTACATAGATGTTCACATTCATCAAAACTCAGAATATGTACACTTAAGATTTATGCATTGAAATGAACATTTTACCATAAATTTACTATAAAACAGAAACAAAGGAAAATAACTATAAATTAAAAGGAGAAAACAGAAATAAATCTAAATATATCAATAAGCATAAATTAAAGTAATTAAACTCAACAAAGAGATTCTCAGAACTTTTGTCTTAATTCAGGTTTATACTGTTTGAAGGGAAAACTACAAAATACAACAAACAGAAAGATTAAAAGAAATGGAAGACTTAAAAAGCAAACGCTAAATAAAAGAATGCTGAATAAATTAAGAATAAAGGAAATACTATTTTTATATCAGACTAAAAAAGATATTAAGGCCAACAAGGGTTACTAGTACACGGGGGCCATCACATAATAATAATATGAATATTTAACAGGAAGTAATATAATCACAATTCTCAATTTTTATGACCTCAATAGCAGAAACACAAATATTCAAAACAATAATATACTAAATTATGAAGAGATATAGGCAAATGTATGACCACCATGAGAGATTATAACATGCTTCTTTTGGTAATTAAAAATTAAGAAGACAAAATGTTAGGAAGGATATATCAGATCTTAGCAACATGATTATTAAGTGTAATCTAAGGAACAAATTTACAACTCGATATTCAATTATATGAGATACATTCTGATTAAAGTACCCGTGGAACATTTACACAATTGACCACCCATTAAGCCACAAAACAAATCAAATCTCAACATATATGAGGAATCAACATTATACAGCCCACATTCTCTGACCACAATGATATTAAATTAGAAATCAGTAGAAACGTTTCAAACAAATAATAATAGCTAACGTGTATGATTCTTGCTAAACCCTGGGCACTCATCTAAACACCTTAAATACATTAGCATTTTTAATCTTCATAACAAATATATAAGGAGGGACTGATATTATCATACCTGTTTTAGAGATGGGCAAGTTGAGGCAGACAGAGAATAAGTAAATTGATAAATAACCACATAACTACATATGCACATACACACTCACACATAAGTGGTGGAGCTCAGTTGTGGTCCCTGGCAGCCTAGGTCAAGAGATGGAACTCTTAACACAAATAACATTAGGATCAAAGATAACTTCTTTATATAAATGAGATAATACATAGATGAGAAACTTAGGTCATACTATAACAGCCAAATATTACTTACAGGGAAATACAGAGACTTAAATATTTGCTAGAATTTTTTCTAGTAAAAGGTGAAAGATTTATACAATCTGAAGAGGAATCAGAGTATAGAAATTATGTTTTTAAATGACTGACAACGAATATGCTAAACATATTGAAAACTTAAGAAATTGATAAAAGAATAACAGCAAATCCTAGAAGAATAGAAGGAAAAAATGATAAAGATAGAATCAGAAATTAGTGAAAATGAAAAGCAATCAAAATTAATAAACTCGATGGCTACCTCTGAGTTCAAAAAAGTGGAACCAAACTAGAATTTTCCATTGGTGTTTACAATGTTTAGGAGGCATATATCACATTATAGACTGTTTTAATGTCTTCTGTAATTCCCATACACTCCTGAGCTTCCTTCTCTCCAGGTTTAACCAACACAATTTCCTTAACCATTTTTACTGATCCTGCTTTCTAACCCTTCATTAATTTCTATTATTGTCTTCTGATTTTTTTCCATTTCTTCATATTCTTAACTTATGTGTCCTAAACCCAGCACAGAAGTTTAATAAGAATCTGAATGGCACTGAGCATAGTCGGAAAATTACTTCTTGGTCTTACATTATAAATATTTAGAATGATTATATGAAATGAACTGTAACATATTTCAAGAAACTTAAAAAATGTTCAGATAATATTAACAGAGCTTCAGAAGAATATCACTAAAATAGAGATTCCCCAAGACTGGCTGTTCATTGTCATCAAATGTAAATTAAATCTGCAAACATCATCCTCAAGATTATACAATTGATTTTAAGTGGTTATGGAACAATTTAGGAAGGTATCCATTATAGGAAATTCCTGAAACAATTTTTTGTCTGATTGGAAAGTATAAAGATTACCTTATCCAGCTTCCCTATTTGCTTTTCAATCCAGGTATCAAAAATTAAAGAAAAGTCACCAGTCAGAAGTTGTTACAGTAGGCTTCAAATACATTTAATATACTTATAGCTTCTTTAATAGAAATTCTATGCAAAGAAAGAAATCAGATATTAAAATAAAGATTTGTGGAGAAATATTCTCAGTGTAGTATTGTTTATAATATCAAAAACCAGAAACAAACTAAATATCCAACAATAGAGCTGTTGTTAAATAAACTATACTAAATCCATAAATTGTAATATTATACATCCATTGCATTTGTGTTTTTTTAATTAATTTCATGGGGAAATGTCTGATACATAAAATTCAAAAAAAGGTAAACTATAAAATTATATATGGTTGAAATATTTGCAGATGCTATGATATCTGGGATTTACTTCAAAATAATATGTGAGAGGGATGAAGTGGGTGTAACAGAGATAAAACAAGATGGACTATGAAGTGAGAATTATTGAAGTTGGGTGATGGTACATAAAGGTTCATTACATTATTATTTCTCCTTTTGATATGTTTGAACTGCTCTATAAAAAAGTTTAAGAAACCTATATGGCTTGCTCTCCACCATGTGAGGACACAGTGAGAAGGATGTCATCTGTAAACCAGGAAGAGAGCCCTCACCTCTGGAACCAAATTGGCCAGCACCTTGATATTGGACTTCCACCCTCCACAATTGTGGGAAATAAATTCCTGTTGTTTAAGCCAAAAAAAGAAAAAAAAAGAAACCAATATGTACATTATGTGGTACTAATTATGACTCTGCATATGCACATATATATAATAACTATTAAATATTGTATAACACATATGTCCGTCTTGAAGAAAACACCACCAAAACGTTAAGGTTGGCCCAGAGTAGCTGGATACTTTTCAAACCAAACTCCCGAGTTTACAGGCATCCTGGGTCTTCCAGAATACTATTTTAATATGTTTACCTTTTTTCTAATTTATGTTTCCAAGTGGCAATTCATATAGTTAAGAAGAATATGCTGATCTTCACTCTGTGGTGTCGAATTATCTTCAACTCTTAAAACTCATACTTCTACATAATATGACTATTTCAAACATGAGAATCCCTGTGGTTATTTGTTCAATGTCCACTGCCTTCTGAGGAGACTGGATCCCAGTTCACCAGAATGGCCCTTTATTGCCTGAGCACATTGATGGGTTGTTGTACACAGTTTGAATAAAGACAGGAAATTATTAGGTAAAACAGAGGAAAAAGAAACCTAAAGTTGGTTGAAGGTAACCTAGAGGATAGGTAGTCAGGAGTCAGGGAAGCTAAATGCTTCTTAGCCCTAGAAAGACTAAAGAAGAATCTTCTTGGCACTGTAGCAGAGAAATAAGATGATTTTTGGAGAACATACAGGTCTAACAAAGATTTTTAAAGTAGTTTGTTATGGAATATGCAAGGTAAAATCTTTCTTCCAAAATGACTTTCAACATAATCAATGTTGTTTACTGCTGTTTTAGGTGTAAATTTTTTATGGATAATGCAAACAGGTGTTGAGTCATGAATTGTTGATTCTGGAGCAGTAATTATTAATAGAAAAGCTGACATTTGGGATAAATACCAAATAAGTGACATTCATCAGTCACCTATATCACACACCAAATATGTTGAGTCAGTCTTAAAAGCTAGAATATAAGCAATACTAAGACTTCCAAAGACTAATGATATATAATGTTAACCTATTGTAACAGGAGGCACGGCCTAAAAAAGGATAAAATGTTTTACAAGCTGTCTCTTTAACTGCCCCCCTCACACACACACTCTTTTTGGAATTAAAGCCTGCATTCCTGCCCAAGGCCAGTGTCCAGAAGGGCAAGGGAGTGTTCTTTGTTTTTTTGTACCATAAGAGATGGCTCAACAGAACTGTCTGGGCAAAGGTCACGAGATTGTCTTCGCTGGAGATGGGGTCAGATCAGAACCATCAACTATAGTTGAACAGCACTATCCTGAAGGTGAAACTCCCCCCTACCCGTTAAAAGCTCTGTATGTCTATTTATAGTTAGGACAATGGTACTTTAAGATGTGCATCTACCATTCTCCTCATTTGCTGGCAAATGAGGAGAAGAAAAGAAAAGAGAATAAACTTCTTTTCTTCCCGTCAAACCATTTGTCCTTATTCTTCTGATGCAGCTTCGGGGACAAGTGCTGAACTTTTGGTAACACTGTTATTAGTCTATTAGTGTATACACATAATGATAACCTTTTAAACCTGGAAAGAGCCATAAAATGATTAAATATAACCTCCTAATTAAACATGTAACAACCCTAAATGGTTACATAAGTTACTCAAAGTCACCCAGCTTGTTCCAGTCACAGACAGACAGAAAACCAAGGTACTTGACTCAATGTTCTTTCAACTACCCCAAGCTGGTAAGGTATACTAGGAGAGGTGGGAGGAGAAAAAAACTGAGAAAGTGAGGTGAAACTATAAGAGAAAGACAGGAAGAATTTCAGTCGCTGACAGTGATAGATGATATCTATCATTACTTTATGAAAGTTCTGAAAATTGTATTACACAATTATATAAAAATATATTAAATAATATGCCTTATTATAGCTATTGTTGGAGTTCAGAGAACAATACTCCAAAGTAGGGTGCTTTGGCATGCTGAGCACTTTTTAATTAAAGGAAATTAAAAGGCTTTAGAAGCAGCCTCAGAACCAAGGAATTTCGGACCTTCTCCTGTTTCTTACCCACACACAAGGTGGAACTCTCTCTCTGAAGTTCCTTTATCTCACATTCCTCCAGAAAGAATACAATTGCTTTCCATTGCCTCCTGAAATCTCATTGTCTATGGCAGGAAAGAAGACTGAGGAACATAACTATGTCTGGATGAACTTTGTCACAAGATGTTGTCTGTCTCTAGGGCTCATTCGAATTCCAAAGAGAATCATTTACAAGCTAATTTCTATCTCCTAGGCCCATTCAGTTCCCCTGAAAATCACTTACAACCCTTCAAAATCACCCACATTTCCCCATCACTCTCTTCCCTATAAAGGAGATACATAAATTTCAACCATCTGTCCTTTTCTTTGAGTTTCATATTTACAGGACTCCTGTGTCCATGTGCATGTCAATAAGTTTATATGCCTTTTTCTCCTATTAATCTATTGTCAGTTTATTTTGACAGGATGATTCAATTATCAAACCTTCAGAAGGAAAGTTTAAACTTACCTATAAAATATACTAATCTTACACATTTTCACCTTTCACATTTTCATCATTATCCTTCCATTACCATTCTCTTTACCTTTTCTTCCATTA
>NW_012135747.1:3204608-3206784 GCF_000956105.1 Propithecus coquereli | reverse complement strand
TCCCTATTGTATTTCAGACACGGCTAGTCTTGACCATACAAAAATGTTGCTTAAGTTCAAGAAGATCAAAGCCTAGCTGTGGAGAGAGACACAAAGGTATCATAAACAGTAAAATGTCATGATAAATGTTTTCCTGCAGGTATACTGCCATGGGAACACAAATTCAAGTAGGATGCAGAGGATGTAGTTTGCAGGAAGAGGCTGCTTAAGAGAAGTAATATTTGATCTAGGGCTAAATGAGAAAAGGAGGACAAGGAGGAAGACCAGAATCTTCATATCTAAGAAACAATTGCTTAACCCAAGGTAACAGGTCTATTGCTATCTTTTCTTTTCTCACATTTGATGTTTTAGCTCTTACATTGTTTCAAACAAATCCCATCTTTAGAGATCATAGGACAAACAATGCAGTTTTACAATTACTACTTTATGAAATTGACTCAGGGGGATAGGACTTTTGGGGCAGGTCCAAACCCATTCTGCCCTTTCCAGTGGCTGCTAAGCTGCTGGTTTCACGGCTATTAATATCATGGTTGTGTGACTACAGTCTTTCAAGGCTACTATGAATCTAGGGAAAGGGAGATGGAAACAGAGCAAATTAAGTACCACAAAAATCATTGTTCTTACAGAAATTCAGCCATTTTTCTTGTTGTAAACCATTGGTTAATTTGCACATTTCTGAAAAAGTTATTTTGACCATTTTTGCCAGTGTTCTCATTGCTTTTAAGGAGTGGATTTTCAGAGGTCCCCACTCTGCCATTTCAAAAGTGCTTCCCTGAGGCTGTTTTTGAATTACAATTACCAATGAATTGATTTAATGGAGAACAAAGAGGTATCTTTCATGTCGCCAAATTAGTATTATTTCGTTCAAAATCACCACTCTTAGAAAGAAGTACTATTTATTCCATGGTAGTTCACATACTAAAACATATTTTGAGTTTTTCTACTTTCAGTTACCAATGAGTAATTAAAAAAATTTCAATGTTTTAATAACGGCTAATCAGCCCCCTTTGGGGGAAATTTAATTGAACAAAGCCTAATTAACAGGTATTTGATCAGGCTGAATGTATAATCATATTTTTTCCAAACTAAGTGAGGTCTATAAAGTTACAAGAGTAATATTTGTGTTTGGATCATAACCTAACTATAAAAAGCTCATTACAAAAAAATTACTTCCTTCAAAATATTATAACCAATGGAGATAACATTGGAATAAGCATATAGCATTCCCAGAAGACATATTTGCTTAACAAGTTCTAGAGTAAGTGTTAAAAATATAAATCTCATTATTTTATTGTCAAATCTTACATATGTTAAGGCCTTTTTACAAACCGCTTATACTCAAACTAGCAAAGCAAGCTAAAAATCAGCAAAATATGTATAGACAGTGTCCTTTGGATTCTCTTCTTTCATTTCATTTATACTCCTGCTGAAATGATGCCCCAGCAGACAGACAAAATGTACTCCCTGTTGCTATTTGAGATGCTCAAAAGTTAAAACAGAATAAAGTGGTCACGACAGGGTAAGGGAGAAGTCCTATACTATGCAAATGTTGCAAAACCTCCCTTTGTATCATCAAGCTGGACCAGTTTCTTTTAGATAGATAGATAGAGATGTATCCATCTATATATGTGGTATTATTTTGCCCATTTATTTATTTATTTGTTTCAAAATATTACAGGGGAACAAATATTTTTGGTTACATGGATTACATTTGTAGTGCTTCAGTCAGGGTTATAAGTGTGCCCATCACCCAGATAGTGTTCATTGCACCCCTTGGGTAGGATTTCACCTATCCCTTCCTCCCAATTCCCCCCTGCTTGATTTCCACTGAGTTTTACATTCCTCTGTGCACATGTATGCTAATTAGTTAGTTCCAATTTAATAATGAGTATTTGTGGTGTTTGTTTTTCTATTCTTTAGATACTTCACATAGGATAATCCTCTCCAGTTCCATCCAAATTGTTGCAAAAGGCATTAATTCACCCTTCTTATGGCTGGGTAGTATTCCATCGTATACATATACCACATTTTGTTAATCCACTCATGAATTCATGGGCACTTGGATGGATTCCACAACTTTGCAATTGTGAATTGTGCTGCAATAAACATTCGAGTGCAGGTGTCTTTTTGACAAAATGATTTTTTTTCCTTCAGGTAAATATCCAATAGTGGGATT
>NW_012135747.1:3202603-3203843 GCF_000956105.1 Propithecus coquereli | reverse complement strand
GTTTCATGCCTTACATTTAAGTCTTTTATGCATCTTGATTTAATTTGTATGAGTGGTGAGAGATATGGATCCTGTTTCATTCTGCTGCATGTGACTATCGAATTTTCCCAGCACCATTTATTGAATAGGGCTTCTTTTCCCCAGTATATATTTTTGTCTGCTTTGTGAAAGATCAGTTGTCCTTATGTGGATGGTTTTATATCTGGGTTCTCTGTTCGATTCCATTGGTCTGTATCTCTATTTTTGTGCCAATATCATGCTGTTTTGGTTACCATAGCCTTATAATACAGTTTTAAGTCTGGTAATATGATGCCTCCTGATTTGTTCTTTTTGCTTAAGATTGCTTTGGCTATTCAGGCTCTTTTCTGGTTCCAGACAAGGTGTAGAATTATTTTTTCTTGATCTGTGAAATGTGACATTGGTATTTTTATGGGGATTGCATTAAATCTGTAAATCACTTTGGGATCAGATGTTACATGTCTTTATCTGGAAATTAAGGCATTGATGGGGCTCAGGATATGCCACCCCAAAATATGACCAGAATATGCCACTCCAAATATGCATCTTTAGCATGATGATTATTTTGAACTAGTTGAGAAATTTCAAATACAAAAACTCTGAAAAGTGACCCATTTGTCAGAGAAATTTATATCTATAAAGGAAATCTCCATTTGTGAGGGTATTTCTCTCTCCCTACACAGGGAAGAGAGGGATAACTAAATCACTAGAGACTCTTAAGCAATAGAGAACACCCAGACTTAAATCTGCGTAGCAAACCTGACTCTTGCTTTACTGTGCTTTTCTGGCCCATCTCATCTTTACTGGGCCTTTCCCCATACCCTTCTTTCTTTGTTCAGAAAAACATAATATTTAAGTTGAGAGTCTCAAGCTACTTCTTTGAGATCTTCTCTAGATAGGGATTTACTTATTTCTCTGGGGTATCTCTCATGTATACAGGAGGTATACACAAACTTCTGTTTGGTTATTAAACTTCTCATGTTAATCTGACTTTTGTTACAAGGAGTCCTAGCTAGGAATTCTTGAAGGATGAAGATGATTATTTTTCCTCCCTTACAGCATTGCAGAGCTCACTAAAGGCCCTTAGAAATTATCTGTAAGCCTCACATTTTTAAATTAAGGAAATTGAGGGCTAGAGAACTGCCCAAGGCATTTAGGTATCAGAGACATAACAATCTAAGAAGTTCCTATAATATATCAGGCACTGGGCTAGACACTTCTT
>NW_012135747.1:3198497-3199090 GCF_000956105.1 Propithecus coquereli | reverse complement strand
TTAGTAGACAATCTAACCTTTTTCAGCTGCTCCACTGGATCATTATGCATGCCTCCTGAGTACTTCACTTTGGAGAAAACTATACTATATGCTGAGTCAGATATGGATCATTAGCTATGGAAGAGGCAGAAAACTTCAGTTAAAAGCCTTAAATGTAAAAAGAAAAAAAGGAGAGAGGAGAGAAAGAAAACACCAGGTCATGAATTGTATAAGTTTTAAAGTTCATTGATTGAGCATCATTATATGCCAAAACTTCACATAAATCCTCAAAAGAAACATTAAAGGAAGTATAATTTTTGCCCTTGTATGGATGAGGAAAGTGGAATCAGAATAATTACATCTAAGGTCTAGGTCCCAAAATCCATGATTGTCAGAGGCCAGGAAGAAAGTAAAAGTAAAGTAGTCTATCAAACATTTGGCCCTGTCATATTCCAAAATCCTAAAAATCTCTTACCACAAAGGAGGCAAATCTAGGAACTCATTTATTAACTTCTTCGTCTATCCTTGATCTAATCATCAAATTAAAACATGTTCAGTAAATCAATTTCAAGACCCTAGAAACAAAGGGCAAAACACACTAAATTATTATCAGT
>NW_012135747.1:3197121-3198447 GCF_000956105.1 Propithecus coquereli | reverse complement strand
TTGCAGGCAGGAAATGTGTTTGATTTTTGTGACTACTTCAGATTTCATCATAACAGCAGTATAATGCAGGATTCAATACAAAATAAGAAAAAACACCAGGCAATCAATTTTAGTTCTTTTTACACTGACAAAGCTTGTTAAGAAAAGAAGAACGATTTTATTTTTATGGATGGGAAGAGGATTTGAGTGTCTATTTTCGAATAGTAGGTAGTATTCCAGCTGTTTGGGGTCACTTTGGGCTCTAGGCACTTTAAAATTAACGGGTTGAGCCAAACAAAGGGTATATTTTCATTCTGCATCAAATATGTATGCTGGTTCCTAGCAGATACAATATGTTTGTGCAATTGTGGCACATATTTATTATTTCAGGTAGTAAATGAAGACATTGCCTTCTCCTAGAGAATCGGCCCTTGAGTCAATTGAAAGAAATCAGCAAATAAACCTCACTGACTCTCACACATACATAGAACAAGCTGATTTCTCCTGAGAGGTGTATTCAACCCGTAGCTAAATAATGTCACATTTAATGCCCATCTGTGGGAAGTAAAACACTGTGGAATGAACATTGGCTTTAGTGCCTGAGAGCCCTTAGTTCAAATCCCAGTTCTGTCATATACCAGTTGTATGATTTTTTAAAAATCCCTCAATTTCACTGGACTTCAGTTTCTTCATCTGTAAAATGAGGACAACATTACATACCTCATAGGATTAATGTGAGGATTACATTATATAGTTCATGTAAAGAACTTAGAAAAATAGCTGGCATATAGTAGGCACTTAATAAATCATGCCTATTTTCTGTCACCTCTGCAATTTAGTTAAAGTTACCTATTATTTAAGCATCCTTCAGTTATTACCAAACTTGAAATTGGTACAGAAAATCATCTACTTTTTCTCCCATTGTATTAAGTAGCAAAAGAAAAATATTCAAGAAATGGGAAGGCCTTCAACATACAATTTTTCATCTGTAAAATTAACTTTGTGTTAATTCCTAAACTTAAAATACTATAACATAGAACTAACTATAAAATTGAAAAAGAAGAGGATATTAATTTACAGTTGATATAAAAATACTAGTTGCCTCAAAAGGCATTTCACAACTCTCAGAATTATTTCTGGTGTGACTTTGCAGCTCTGCTGAAAGAAATCCTTTCCCTAGCTCTTACCAAACTTGAGATTCTTGAGCATAATTTCTTGGCACTTCCTCTGAGATCCCCCAAAAAGCAAGAATTCCTGCTGAGTTACTCAATGATGACTGGCAGATTGTCTTTTTAATATTCAAACCTATTCCAGACTAACAGGCCATGGTTTTGCCATCACTTTCAT
>NW_012135747.1:3189481-3189937 GCF_000956105.1 Propithecus coquereli | reverse complement strand
CAGTGAGCACAATGATTGTAATATACTGCATTTATTTCTCAAATGTAAATACGTAATGATGCTACATTGTCTTACTTCTTCAGTTTCCATAATCAATCCCTCCCTCTTCCATTTTTACATTTATAAACTTCTATTTGGCCCTTTTCTTTGAAGAGCTACAAAGAAGAGCTACGCTAAGGAATAGAGGTATTTTATCAACGTTTGTAATAACGAAAACTGTAAAAGTTAATAGAAAGTCATAAAGCTGTTAATACATTTCAGATTCAAGTGAAAATAGTAATGGTTTTCAAAGAGCAACATGTTTGATTGGCAATAGGAAATAGGAACAGATCATTGTGGTTTGAGTTGTGTTGAAGCTGAAAAGTTCTGTGTGGCCACTATGTATCACAATTAATGTTTTCCAGTAACTCTAATAGGCTCACTAGGGTTTTGGAGCCCTGTTAACTATCAGTATTT
>NW_012135747.1:3186697-3188161 GCF_000956105.1 Propithecus coquereli | reverse complement strand
ATTAGCAGTTAAGGAAATCCAGTGATTGGCATGGTAAAATGTGCAGGTATTTTCTAAGTTGGCTTCATTTGAATCACATAGGAATCCCAAATTGAATCACATGAGAAGTTAGGTCAAAGACGATTTTTACTTCAGGAATTTCTTAAGGGTAATAGCTACAGATAGGCTGTAATGCAGCTATTAAGAGTAAACAATACTTACCTGGCAGGGGAGATACCATGATCACGAAGAGTAAACAAAATCTTCAATTTCTACAGTGGCAGAGTCCATGCCAGTCCTAAGTGTACCCAGCCTGTCACAGCTGAAGCCACAAATGAAATCAATAAAATCAGGCAGTCAAATTAAGACCTAGGGTTGCTTCTTAATGCACAAAGGTTTCAATGTAGGTTTTAATTAGCCCACATGAAAATAAATGAACAGTTGAATAAAATTAGCTTAAGTTAGAAGACATACACCAGTGACTCTACCATTTTATTCTGTTAAATCTTGAATGATGCTATGCAGCAAGGCTTTGAAATTTTTAATGTACTATACACATGCAGGGCTACCACCTACAGATGCTCAGGATGTGCAGTTCAGAGCAGTGCAACATCTAAGGGAGGGCCCATAGTAGACATTGTGGACATCACGAACTTTTCAGGGAAATCAAAGTTAAATGTCTTTTCTAACAAAAATTTCTGACAAAGGTGAAGTATGGGTAAGCAATGATCCTATATTATCGTTAATCCAAAAAGTATATTATCTCAATAAAGAGGTTTTTGGGGGAGGAAAACACAATTACAAGTTATAGCATTGATTTTTTTTCTGTTCTCTCTAAAACATCATTGGAAGCTGATTTAAAGCAAACAGTACAGTGCAATACAGCATCACACCCTCAAAGAGTATTGTTTTCCAGCTAGCTCTATGGCTGAGCATTTAGAAGGCCATACCACCATTCTACGAAGCCAGCTATTTCTAAGTAATATACATATAGTAAGCCCAGTAAAATCTGTGGGCTTGATATCATTGATGTCATAAAAAGGTCTGTTAATTGGAGGTGATTTTATGGGTATATCATGCAGATGCATAAAACATTTTATAAGTCAAAAAATGGCAGAGATAATACAAGTACTGTAAGAAAAGACAAACTAATATTTAGAATTTGTGTCTTTGTGACAAAGCACAGCCTCCTTCAGGATGAAAGCGGGGTTCATTTAATGCAATCTACCTGCCACTGATAACTGGATAGTCCCATGATGATGATGCCATATCGGGAGTTTAGTGTTGGTCCCTGATCTTGGCAAGTTGAATTCTGGACAAATGATGAAAGCTAGATCAGCTTGGTTGGGGGAAAACCCATGTTGTTGAGCTTTGTATAATTTCTATTCAGCCACCACAGCCACGTTGTACATGGACTCTTTGAGCAAATAGCAGAATAGCTAGAAAAAGAACTTGATTGACATTCACAGAATGGTCATTTATCCA
>NW_012135747.1:3183062-3184172 GCF_000956105.1 Propithecus coquereli | reverse complement strand
GTTAGAAATAGAAATTTTTGGACCCCACTTTAGACATATTAGAAACAGAAATTAGAAATTCTGGAGGTGGGGCCCAGCAAGCTGGGTTTTAACAAGCCCTCCAAGTGAGTCTGACACACAGTAAGACTTAAAAACCACCCCCTCCAAAAAATACAGAAAAGAGCACCACTCCCATACATTCTTATAAGTCAAAACCCCATCTCTATGGCTTGTTGTAATTTCAAACACCTTGTTTGTAGTGATTAAGGGCCACCAGCTAAACTCTAACACTCCAAGACCTTCGTGAATCCTATTGGATCAGGGAACCCAATTTCATTATAGCAAAACCCAAAGTCATCTCCTTCCTACAGAGTACAGCAACCACAGAACTATTTAAAGATGCTGTTTTCTCCCTCACCAATGCATATCACAGTGCTTTAATAAAAAGAGCATCCTCTGGCCTTCCTAGGGAGTTGACTGATCAATTCTAGCATTTGAATTCCTTCCTCTATACTAGGTTGGGTAATCACAAATATTTCTGCCTCATTAACTATCGGTCATCATTGAGTTCAGGCTTCGATTGATATATTCATAGACCATTAATGCCTTTCCCAAGTGCTCAGGCCAACATATTAAATCCCAAATTCCAGGCAAGTACAACAATGTCAATGAATTTAGTCTGACAGACTTTAGTATACACTCGCCATGTATGCCAGTACAGATTGGTGAGGTCTTGAACTCATTTCAGTGTATAAACTATTCAGGAGAAGGCCTTGTACCTCCCCATCTGGGGTATGTTGAATCAACAAGAGGTGGCAAAAGTGTGTCATGAGGTTAATCAGCATCTGCTTGTGAGGCACATTAAATACATTTTTTAATGTACAATCATCTTTTATTTTTAATAAATTGTATTGCATATACTTAAGGTATACAACATGATGTTATGGTAGGTTTTATACCAAAAGTCAAACACTTTTATGCAGTGAAGGCCTAAATTCTTTAGTGGACCAGGAGGAATTAGATTTAGAGCTTGAGGTTCTTCAGCCATACCTGCCCTGAAACTGCAAGAGATGGGAACCTCCTTCAAAACTGCAATGGATGGTTTCTTGTTTGTCCACACATGTCCTTAAT
>NW_012135747.1:3181410-3183012 GCF_000956105.1 Propithecus coquereli | reverse complement strand
CTCTTTGAGCAAATAGCAGAATAGCTAGAAAAAGAACTTGATTGACATTCACAGAATGGTCATTTATCCATCTAAAAATTGAGTACTCCATTCACTGTAGATCTCTTTGGTAGACAATAATGTGAGATAGGAATATCCTCACACTTCATGACAATTCCAAGAGGTCTCTTCCAGACCTCCTTGTCATTTACTTAAAAATTTTTTTCTTTCTAACTCCCTGACCAGCCTATCGATGTGTTAAGCACTGCCCATGAATTAATGTATATTGACACCTTAGGGCATCTCTACTTCTACAGGAAATTGACAATTTAGATGTAGTGCTCAGAGTTTAGTCCATCGGAAGGATTTCCCTTCCCACTGTCTTTCATATTCATTCCTTCCTCCATGGAATGCACCTATCCCCTACAGCTGGTTTCAGTATACCATGCAAATCTATCCATAAATCAAGGTCATGCATTTTCCTTCTCTGTTGACATGTCATAGGAAATTTCCCATGAAGCCATAGATATGGGTTGAAGAGGCAGAGAAGGAGTAGGACCAACTACCATGGGCGTGTAAGTCACCTGCTTATGCAGTTTACTTGTGCCTTCTGGGCCTGCTCAGGCCTACTCTTAATATACCACATATGATTTCTAATGAAATGCTGCTAGTCACATGCAATATATGGTTCACTGGATTCAATATCATCTGTTTTGTATGGGCATTTCAGATTACATACTCACTGGGTGTTCAGTGATCACGTAGGTGGTTGGTCTATGTTGAGGTCTAGAAACACGACAAAAAAACTGTTTTCAAATGTAAAACAGTTTGTAGATGAGGGGTCTTTGCCACAATTCTCCTTTGGGGTTTTCCAGAAACTCCAAATAGTATCTCTGTCTATCACATACATTTCTAGTATATTCGGTCTGCTGGGCTATAATATTCATGAAGCAAAACAGTTTGTGTTGCACACAAGACCAACTCCAGAGTCCTTTCTTTCTTCTGGTTTCACTCAAATTGCCAGCCTTAGAGTTTATCCGGTAAATGGGCAGCAGCAACCCACCCAAAAGTGATAAATGTTGCATTCAAAATCTAAACAGTGAGAGACAAGCATTATGCCTCACTCTTGAGGGTGGGTGGGTTCAAGGTTCAGATATAGTAATTTGTCTCTCATTTCAGAAGAAATAGCCTTAGTCTCATCGCAATCCTAGAAACTTCCCTGATATGGCAGGCCCTCAAACTTTTACAGGATTTATCTATCTCTCGCACTCTGACATGCATATATCTTACTAAGGTGACTACAGTACTTGCTACTCCATGCCCATTAGGTTAAATTAGCATAAAACCATCAATGTAATAGCCATATTTGATGCTCTATTTGGATATAACAGAAACCAAAGTCCCTCTGGATTATAACAGTGATGAGTTGAGTGCTACTTATGATAAACCAGTAAACATACTGTTGCCCCTATGATGTAAATGCAAACTACTTATTTTTCCATACCAATGGTAATGGAAAGTAAAACATCTTCCAGGGGGGCTATGCTAGTTAGTTCCCATAAAGATAGCACAACTGGAACCATATGTGCAATTAGCATCACCACCTTATTAAGTCTATAAAAA
>NW_012135747.1:3169432-3178540 GCF_000956105.1 Propithecus coquereli | reverse complement strand
GCAGAAAGCAGGTTGGAGAAGGAAGATTGTATCTGAAGGAGAAAATAGAGGATATCTG
Organism: Propithecus coquereli; assembly: GCF_000956105.1. Classification (NCBI taxonomy): domain Eukaryota; kingdom Metazoa; phylum Chordata; class Mammalia; order Primates; family Indriidae; genus Propithecus; species Propithecus coquereli. The sequence goes on along the minus strand of NW_012135747.1, from coordinate 3,178,482 downwards.
GCATGCATGTCTAACAGGCTTTTGTGAACATACCCAAATTTTGGCAAAACTTCAAAGCATTTTTTTGAGGAAGTTAGAGATTTAAAACATTTTGTAACTTCCATGGCAACAATGGTTTCTCAGGAATAATGATTTACTATTTAACCTAATAATTAGATTCCAGTGAGTTCTTTTTTCATCAGTGACTAATCTCGTGCCCTATTTCCTATGGCTTAACACAGTACCTGGTATATTGTAGGTATTAAATAAATGTCAGAGATTGTAACTATTATTCATTTTATAATCACCTCCTTTTCCTCTGTGTAGATATTTAAGTCCCTACCTTGTTTCCACACTGCATCCACTGAGCTGAAGATGGAACCTGTCACCGAATTCTCCTAGGATTTCTGTTCATATCAAGACTTCTCCCTCTTCTAAATGCTGTAATCTAAGTTCCATTGAATCACAAGCTACAGGCTACTGATGTAATTCTTTTCTCTTTTATAAACTAAGTTTCTTGACTTGTGTTTAATTATGTGTACCATTTTGGGCTCACTCTTGCCTTTAGTCAGACAAATAAACTATTCTAGTCTCCTCCTTGATCTTAGCTCTATACTACTCTCTTATCATTGAAATTGCCTTGACACTTGAAATGTAAAGATATATGATGTGGAATTGAGCAAAATTAAGTGTCTGCATCCCCACCATTCACTCCCAAATGGCACTGATTCACTGTGCCCTTATCTGTATCTATTTCTATCAGATAATGCTGTATCTACCTATTAGGAACTTATCTGAATTTGAAGTCTCAGGAACTCTTATCAAGACCATCACTTCACCAACACTTCACTTGGTAGGGCAAGTACATACAGAATGAGAAGCGTTGTTTATAACTATAGACCACTTTACCCATATACATACCCATCAATGTTTCATTTGTCACTAATAAATTGAATTAGAAAGGATCCTGGATAGTCAGCAGATAATAATTTTAGACTGAGCTTTGTAAGAAAATAAAAACAAGACTACATTGAATATTGTCTGATTATTATGAATATTTCTCTCAAATATTTCTTGCAAGTCTACCTCTTGGCTTTCTCCAAAATGAAAGAAATATACTTACAATTACTTTTGTTAATGCTCTGCCACATAGAAAAAGTAAAATATGTATTTTTTGAGATGTTGGAAGGATCGGCTAACCAAACTCATTTAATCCTTATTTAGCACCTGTTACGTGCCTGACATTATGCTAGTTGCTAGTGTCAAAGGAAAAGGAAAAATGTCCTCTTCCTTCAAAGGGAAACAAAAAATAAGCAGATAACTATAGTGACTAGTATTTCATAAAAGTCCAAAGTGGGTAATGTTCTCTAGACTCTGTGATCTGAGAAAGCTTCCTGGAGGAGATATCCCAGAACTGTCTCCTAAAGGAAAAGTAAAGTAAGTCAAGCAAAAAGAGTAAGGTATAAGGAAGAATCTGTACACACAAAGGTATAAAGGCATTAGAGAATGTGGAGTCTTAAAGTAAAATGTGAAAAGTAAAGAGAAAAATTCTGGGTAGGTATGTACGGGACAAATAAAAAAGGGTCTTGTACCCTATGCTAAGAACTATGCTAATAGCTGTAGAGAATCATTGAAGAATTTTAAATCAGGGAGTTGAAGAGTAACATTTTCCTTTTTAAAAGATCACTATGTTAGTTGTAAAGAAAAAACAAAAAGAAAGCTAGGTTGGAGGGGACAAGACTAGATATGTAGAGACCAGTTAGGGTACCATTACAGTAAAAAGGAAAAAAAAGGAAGAAAGAAGAAGAAGGAGAAGGAGAAAGAGGAGGAGGAGAAGGGGAAGGGGAGGAGGAGGAGGAAGAGGAACTAAAGTGGCAGATGTTGAAGTGGAGAGAAGTAGATTAGTGTGAGAGATTAGAGAGGTATACTCAACTGGATCTGGTGACCATCCGGTTGAGTAGCCAGAACAGATATCAGGGAATGCTAATACATGACTGAGTTCAGAAAGAGAAATGAGCAAAGATGACCAAAAGAGAGTGACCATAAAATATAAGGAAAACTGTATCATGGCATTTCATGCCTAAAACAAGGGTAAATATAAGGAAAACTGTATCATGGCATTTCATAACCACAGCAAGGGTTTGAGGAGAGACTGGCCTATGGGATAGGTTGAGTAAATCAGGTCTGAAGAGAAATCAGTGCATTAGACAATTAGGAAGTTGATGGTGAAATTTGCCAGAGGAGTTTCAGAGGTGGAATGAAGATAGAAGTCATATTTGTAAAGTGAAGAGAAAATAGGAGGTGAAGAAGTAGAGAAAGGAAGTACAACTTTCTCTTTTAAAAAGATTAATAATTAGGGGTAGAAATAAGTGATAGCTAAAAAGGTTTATAGATCCCAGGGAAGTTGATGGCCTTTTTCCCCCCCGCTTTTAGATGGGAGGAACTGGCATTTGTATAAACACTTACAAGAAAGAGCTAATAAAGATAGAGTTTGGGGAAAGGATGATGGTATTCTCACATCAGAGATTCTATAGAGTAAGGGGCACTCCTGGTACAAAATGTCTTTTAAGTAATATGTCAAAACAAACTCCCAAAAGCTGGAACAAATACTCAAACACAGTGATGCAAGATTCAAGATAGGTGGTTGAAGAAAAGCTCTTTACTAATCCACAGAAAAATCACAGGTACATACTGCCTGACATCTTTAAATGGTGAAATCTAGCTAAAGAATGCTTCAGGGACCTTAATTAATAAAACCTTGACCATAAACCTCAGGAAAGAGTTGGACAGAAGTTTTACAGAGGGAGTTTCAAAAATGGCAGAGTGGTCAGAAAAAGAGGAAAGATTAGCATGCCAGTGCTGATATTTCATAAGCTAATACTTCCTCAAAGCTTCTTCTCCATTAGTCTCCCGCAACCCCACATTATCCACCACAGAGCATAAGACCATTTCCTTGATAGCTTTGGCTTTGGACCTCTCTGGAGCACTCTGCAATTGGAATCCTAAAGAACATCCAAAGATTAAGGATTCACCTGGCTTTTAGGTTCCAATCCTTCCAAGGTAAAACCATTCTCATATCTGGCTTTCCTGGGAAGAGTATTCCAGAGGCAAAACCATTTCCACTTTAATGTAAGTGTACATGGGAAGTGAAAGTAAAAATTTTGCATGCAGAAAGAAAACATATCAAAGATTCAGAGCAGGAGATAAAGAAGAGGGAAGATACAGAAATGTAGATATTAAGAAGAGAAAGTACGCATTGTGAGTGACTAAGGGTTCTGGAGACAAACACAAACTACCTGAACTCAATCTCTGATTTTATGCTTTACCAACTGTAGGAAAATATGGAAAATATACTTCTTACTGTGTTCATTAAATGATTAATAAATGCAAAATGCTTAAATGGCTTCTATTGCTAGCTTTTCGATTCTCCCCTCAGTATCTTCCCCACAGAAAAGTAAGGGAAATCAACTTGTCAATTGGCAGAAAGTAGTATCTCCTAATTGATTAAAGCATACTGATAGTATATACAAATTGATAAATACTAATTGATTAAAAGTCATAGCATATCTTCATACAATGAGTCACAACAAATGGAATGAAAAGCTTTTGCAATCTTGAATTTCTACCATGTACATAACATCTTACCAGTTAAGGGTTGTTGTTTGGGTTGGTTTTTTTTTAACCTCAGCAAATGAGTATAATATCCCATTCATACAAACAACAGCACTAGTATCAGAAAACCACTCAATGATTGTCTAGTTTAATTTCATGAAGGAAAACAGTATGCTCATTTGAAGAACATCCTTGAAAAGCTGCAATAGTTAAACTCAGTATTCTAGATATTTTAGTATTACATATTGGGTCCTACTCTGCCTATCATCTCTTTCTAAGAACAAGTGCACAACACATAGCCCCAAAGCTCAGACTATTCCCTAAGCATCTCAAAGTGGCCCTTAGGTGACCTAATACATAAAACTCTGTACAATGCATAGAAATAATAATTGGCTAAGCAAATCAGATTTCATCACTCTGTACCTATAAAGGGAAAACATAGATGAAATCAACCAGTGAAATTAGGAATTAACATGCAAAAAGAAACAGGCATATTAATGGTAGGGTACTACAGTAAAGATCCATGAAACTGTGTCACTGACAGAAAAAGATTATCTGGCCCTATTACTAAAAGGTCCTGTGAGAACCTGCTACTCTACCCTACATGTGTTCTCACAAAACTCTCATAATTCATATTCTCCATCCATGACCGTAAATCGCTAAACTTACACACTTTGACATTTAGTTATCATTTTCCTCCTCCTCATTTGACCTATGTACTCACTGGATCACCCTTCTAACACTTAAGAGACTAAATTATAGAATCACATCTTTGAGACATTTTTCCTATCCTAAAAGTCAAATGGTATATGCATAATGAGTATTGAAAGACTTCATTAATTAAATGTGCCAATTAAGAGGACTAAGCATAACATTCAGAGGAAAGAAAGAATTTTAGGATTGAATCAAACTATTCAAGTACTAAAGTTATCTTAAGAGACCCAATTAATCCAACCCATCATTTGAGAGTAAAGAAACTGAAGCTAGGAAGTAAATCACTAGGGGTTGAAAGACTTGCCCAAAATGACACAGCTATTTAGAGGGAGAGGCAAAGCCGGAACCAGAGCTTTAAATTTCTATTTAAAATTTTTTTGCTATTACATTAGTGAATTTCAATTCTCAAAAAATTCACTTCTACTCTTGGTTTGAACTGAATTCTTTTAACCTCTTAACCTTAATTCCAACATTTTTGAAAAGTGCTAATAAAATTATGACTATGGGAAGAATGTTATTTCATTTCGTGAAGAAATTTGAATTACAATTATGACTCATCTCTGAAAGTTTAACATTTCAGCCTTTGCTTCTTATTGTCTTTTTACGCAACATGATTAATGTGCTCTATTTCTTGTGGCTGTCACAAGAGCCACGAAATCTTTCACTTCCTTTGTTGCAACTTGGTTTGGGAATAAAAACATGCACAATAACAACTTTTCCATGAGTGCGTGTTTACATAAATTTACCCAATAAAAAGATTACACCATTCATTCACTATTTTCAAGTGAAATACTAAGTCATCTTACAATATCTCCTGACTGAATGTTTGTGGCAAGTCTAAACAGCTTCATAAACTTCTCCTACATTTCCACTGTGTAGGAAAATGTATGGGAGGTGGCAGTCTGAGTGTAAGAAAAAAGAGAATGAAGAAGGAAAAAAAATGAAATGGACGTGGATGAGAAAGAAGCCTGGGGACAATAGGCACAAAGAGAGAAATAAAAAGAGATAATACGTATGGATGTTTGTATATAGGTGTGTGTGTTTGTTTATGTACACATGTGTGTTTGTGTGTGGCTGATCAATACACAGTGACTATAATAAGTAGTTGTATATCAATCCATAACTTCTTCAAAGATCTCTAATAGAATGGTGAGAAACCAAAAAATGCTAACTCTATTAAGTGCACTGTTGTTGGCCAAAGGTAGCAGCATTATACTCATGAGAGTATTGAAATGCACTGAAAAATGCTGCACTGAAAATGTCAGTGCAGCATTGTTCTGTACTGAGAACTGTGAGCAGCCCACAAATGTATTTTCCTTTAAAAAATTGCCACCAAAAGTAGACATTAAAGAAGCAACTAAATAGATGTTTTTGTTTACCCAAACAAGCTCCAGAGGAACTTATGCAAAGAGTCTCAGGCAGGATGAAGTTATACTTTACTCAGAATGAATAAATAACCAAGAGTGTGATTTCTTGTGCTGTTCAGAGTGATAGAAGGGTTAAATGAATAGATGGAGATAAGGGGAGGAAAATCTTAAAGGTTCACAGCCTGGAAGATATTCAAGTAGGAAAGCACATTGCAAAGTTCATAAGATTGTTCTCACAGTATATTTTACCATTATAAAACCTCTAATTAAATATCTAGCTCTATGTATCTTTCAACATCTAAACCCAATTAAATGCCAACTGAAATAGCATTAAATTACTACCCCTAAATAATTTCCTCCTACTTCCATAAATAAAGCAAGGAAAATAAATGGCACTAAAAACAGCTGTGGTGTCCTTCACCAAAAAGAAAAAAAAAAAACTCTTTTTAAAATCAAGTTTTCTGAGATATCAAATTTGTAAGTGGAAAGAATCAAACTCATTCTGGTAGTCTCCCATTCTGGTAGTCTCCCAAATGTCCTCACAATATTTTTACTTTTTTTAATATTACTTAATTCATTCTTAGTCCTGGTTATTACAAATTAGAGTGTTTTGTAATAAAGATAATTTGGGAAAATAAACTTAATTGCCGTCTTTTGTTTTACTTTTCCTCAGTTTGATATACAGTATACGAGTGCCATAAAGAAGGCAACTAATAAGGAAGTTTACAAAATTGAACTTTATGAGGTTTCCTCTGCACCTTCAAATGGGCCTTTAAAAATGTATTATTATTAAAATTTGAAGTGAAATTATTTTGACTCTGAAACAAACTGAAGCCCCTTGGGCAATCACTTGTGGCCAAGTCTATAGTAGACTTATATAGTAGAAAATGAATTAATAATGGTATCTGAAGAGGAAGAATGAAACAGGCAGAGTCAGTGGTTTTGGAAAAGTAGGAAAAAAAGTGAGACAGATCAAGGAAGAATGAGGGCAGCTTCGAGGCTCTATCTATAAAGGATCATGGAGGGAGGGGTTGGGGAACAGACAACAGATGACTTTGAACAAGAAAGATAGTATTAAAATAAAATACTTTACAATACTAATTGATAGTGACCAAAAGCAGATCTGTGGTTGCCTGTGGATGGGGGGGTGGGGAGGGAGCTTGACTGCAAAGAGGCACACGGAACTTTCTGAAGTGAGGGAAATATTTTAAAATTGATTGGGGTGGTGATTACATGAATGGCTACATTTCTCAAAACTCATTCAACTATTAAAATGGTTGTATTTTATTGTATGCAAATTATACCTCAATAAAGTTGATTTTTAAAAATCAAATACTTAGAAAAGTACATTCTCAGATATACATATAGAGAATATATGTATATGAGAAAGAGAATACCAGAAAGCCTGCTAAAAAGAAACTTGCATGAATAAATAAAGCAAGGAAAGCATAAAACTACCCCATAATCTTAAGGAACAATGTGTTCTAGAAAAGCGAATTTTATTGAAGCTTATGTTTTCTAAAACCTCCTATTTTTCCAACTCATTTCCCCTAGTAGCCCAATCCCAATATTCTTTCTACCCTGCTGGATTACTGAATTCATCAATTATTCACCTTCTCAGTGACACACACACAAACATACCACCCCACTACAAACACATCACACTCCCATCCCATGTCCACTCTTAACTTGGATTTTAAAAGCTGATTTTTAAGCATGATGTCTGAAAGGCTTTGTAAACAAAAGATTTAAATTACATTCATGAGAAGTTTGATTTTAAATGTCTCTTTATTTTCACTGGATCCTCCATTCAGAAACAGGGAATGGAGAAGCAACAATTAAGCTGAGCATTCACCAGCTTGACAAAATGAAAAACATTCTAGACAGAGGGAGGAAAATAAGCCAATAAAAGAAATAGTTCAATATATCAAGGTAACTATAAATAGTCCCTTTGGCTTGAAAATGTGAGGGGAGAAGAGGAGACTAGACAAGCAGATATCAAAAAAAGGGCTTAGAAGCCCAAGGTGCTACAGCCTTTGACTCTGTGACAGCAAAATTTGTGTTTTGTTCACTAGTATTTTCCTGGACCCTAACAATTTTTTAGGATATAATGGGTGTTTGATAAATATCTGACAAATGGATGTATGTATGAATAAACAAATGGCTGGCTTGAATCATGAAGGGCCTTGTTTGTTCCAGTGAAAAGTCCGGACTTTGATCTAAAATCCAGCTTTTACCAATCATGGTAATAGATGACCATTTATGAATTATGTCACAAGTAATTTGTTAGTAATTAAAGTCCAAATGCCACAGTTTGCAAATTATTTACATTTTAAATATAAATAAGAGCTTGCTCAATATTATCCCTATAATATTACCCTCGTGTTCATTCTAATATACTTTATTGAGTGAAAAAGTAAGGAGTTTTTGCAAATTCACAGATAAACACACATCTATTCTAAGCTATGATTGTTAGTAAATTGTCACTGCCAAACTATCAATGCCATGGCAATAACAAATTACTAAAGCCTGTACTTCCTAAAAATAAACGCCAGGGTTTTGTAAAAATTGGGATGACTTCACTGAAATGTATTAGGCATGTGAAGGTCACCAGTCACGTGACTTTAGTGACGGCATTAGGAGTCACTGAATAATTTTAAGAATAGGATTGATATTATGTAATTTGTGTTAGAGAAAAATTATTTTATGGCAAAGTAGATTAGTGGAGCATATGAGACTTGAGACAGGAGACTATTACAAAAGTATAGGTGAGAGATGAGGAAAATCTAAGCTAAGATAGCAGCAACAGATGTGTAGAAGAGAAAATCTTAAGAAAAGTAAACAAGCAGTGAAATTAATAGACTTATGCATCAATTAGACATGCTAGCTTGGATAAAGTGGTTTGAATAACAAGGTCAAATACAGCAGATAAAAGAGGAGGGTCATAATAGGCAGGAAAGATAATAAGTTCCACATTAGACATGTTGGGTTGGATACAAGGATGCTAAACTGAGAAAAAGTGGCCTGGAATTACAGGTACCAATTAGGAATCCCTGACATAGAGATGGAATAGTCTAGGGAGAGTGTGCAGGGTTAGGAAAAGAGAATTTCACGTCGACAGACCTTGGAAAAATAATCACTGTTAAGGGATAGGACGAGTAATAGAAGCCCAAAAAGAAGATTACATAATTAGAATCATAGACCATGGGTTCCTCTAAGTATAGTTCCTGTTAGCATAATTTCATGTACAATATAGGTACTGAGTAACTGTGAAGAATAATTAGAAAGCAAAAACTAGTAAGAAACTAAAGAGAACATCTATACTAAGGCTGGGAAATAAATTTCAATTCAAGACTAATTGCAGTCAATTGGGTATGA
>NW_012135747.1:3136329-3168017 GCF_000956105.1 Propithecus coquereli | reverse complement strand
TAATAAATCAATGTATAAAGAATAATATATCAAAAATCAGAGTATGGGGGAGGGGATCTGTTAGAAAATATATGTGTGGTGTTTTTCTTTTTCCACTGTTCATAGCAAATCACTAATGATTGCGCTGTTTTCTGGATATATGCCCACTTTGTGTTCCAAAAACCTCCACATCATTCCCAAACATGCCTTGTTTCTGTGACCACCACTGCAACAGTAGAATAGAAAGCAAAGGAAATTGACTCCTAATGAATGAAGTGTTACTTGAAAGTTAAAAATTAATGTTAATTACAAACTCTTAGACTGGGTTATATTTTTGAATAGTGATAATGGGCTTTTCTTATAGGTTATATCATTCATGGTGATGACATATTTATCTGAGTGAAGTCAACATCTCCTCTAATTTTATTTCAATCTCTTTTTCTTTTGTTAAATACGAGTAAAAGTAAATTAATACTTGGTATTTAAAATGCCATGTATACTGTGATCCCATTTTCCTAAAATTATATCTAGCTATATTTTGCTCAGTATAGACACATTGAGAGATGTCTGGAAAGATGTTCAAATGTTGAGAATGGTTATTTCTGGAAAGTGGAATTTGGCGTGATTTTCTGCCTCTGTAATTTTCTGAGTAGTTTAATTTTTTATAATAATCATATGTCAATAACAAAAGTTATTGAAATTTTTGTCTCTGGCCTTAGTGCAAATAGAATGATTCTAATATTTAAATCTAGTCAAGTTTACCCCACTGCCATCAACAAAAGCAAGGCCTTTTACAGCTCCAAATACATGGAAGGAACAAAAGCTAATAGAAAATCCTCAAGATCTTGCTTTTTTGGGTATCATATTGATCTCATCTCTTTAACAGTAATAAATATTTTATGCTTATACTAGCTTTATTGTCATGTAGCCTGACAGAGCCATTGGTCATATCATTGGTTGAGATAACATAGCATAATATAGCATAAAGTACTTAAAAGCAACAGCCTAAAAGACTGCAATATGGAAATCCTGCTTAGTGAACAGAAAACTTTTTTATCTGTGAAATAACATATGCCACATTTTACCTTCTCACATTCAGAGGAAGTAGTTAATGATTTTTCCCCTTTGAAAATAAAAAGTATTTTTTAAATGCCTGTACTTCCAAATCCACGTAAGAATTAAATAGCTCTGAATTTAGCCTTTTAAAATTTATTCTAAAGGATTCTTTTTACTTTTTGTTTTGGTTTTCAAAACAATAACAAAAAGACATTATTAAATTGCCTTAAAAAGCTGTCATCAAAATCATGTCTTTAGCAAACACAAACCACAGACCTATTTGCATCCAACAGTCACTTCTTTATGCTTCAAAAGCAGTGAACATTTGAAAAACAGTCAATCTTCTTTTCAGTCTGATTTTGTGTTGAAAGAAAAAGTTAGACAGCAATTATCTGTTGATTCTGTAAGCAACTTATGTCATCGTGGGTTGTAAGGTCAAACATACTGCTTTCTGGGTCCCTGTTCACTAGGTGCTCTTCAGCTACGTTTCACACTTTTCAACTATGCCTTCTTAGTGTGACTGTTGCAGAGTTGCCAACGAGAGAAGTTACATTTAAATTTAGCTTTATTTTATTTCTATCACCCTTGTGACAAACTGCAGTTGAATCCCCTTAAAATCAAGAGAGAGCTTAGTGAACCATTTCTTTATTAAATTATAATAATAATGGGGACAAAACAGGGAAGGCCTAACAGGCAATGAAAATAAATTGTTTTATGGGAGAAGGGATAGGTATATATGTGTGAAGACATTCAATTGAGTTATTAGACATTCTAATAATAGGAAAAAATACCTATTAGGTGTTTACTATTTGTTTTATCTCTCACTTCAGTCCAAAATTAAGCACCCCTGTCCCTCTCTATTCTAAACAAAGAAATAATAATAATAATTGAACACATTCTGCCTCAACTGTCCTGAAGTAGTTCAGCATCCATTTATCATCAATTACATTAACTTTAGTAAAATGCAATGGAATATGTCACTAGGATTCTCTTGAACTTGAGGGAGAGAAGGGTTAAAACATTTACATTCTACATCCTATCTTCCATTCTCTCAATGAAGACCATGTGACCTTAAAACACCTGTAATCACTTAGGGCTTAGTTCTCTACCTGAAAAATAAGGAAGTTATCCTAGATCTGCACTTATTAAATGCTGGGGGCTCACAGAATCTAAAAAAATAAAACTACTGGATCTTTCCACAGTGAAATGCACACATATAAACCAAAGAACTATTAATAACAATGTCCTACAAGGTCCAGTATGGTCTGGCCACCAGTCCCCCTCCCCCAGCCTTAACTCTCTCACTTCATCTCCATTTCACTTTGCTCCAGCGACACTGGCCCCCTTCCTCTTTCTCAAACATGACAAGCAAGCTCTCACCTCAGGGTAATCGCATCAGCTGTTCTCTCTGCCTGGAATGTTCTTTTTTACCTCCAAGGCTTTGCTCAAATGTCACCTTCCCAGTGAGGCTTACTCTGATCACCTTATTTAAAATTACAGCCCACATCCCTTTCCAGCTCTACTAGTCCTTATTCCTTGCTGTAAAATTTTTCCCCAAAGCACTTGTCATAATCTAGCTATGCACAAAAGAATTAACATAGCAGGTCTGACTGCTGCCCTTTCTAAAGCATGTTCAAAAGACTGTACCTTGGCTAGGGTCCAGGAACTTGGATTTCAGGAGGGTTTCCACATGCCCAGAACTGATAAGAGTAGCTCACTATACCTAAATGTTTGTGTAAACAATATGGTTTACGTCGAACACCTGCTTTCCTTTGGCCAGTATACAAATTTTGTATGTGCCATGCAGAGAGAGGGTAATATGTGACCAGCCTCCAGTGAAAACCCTGACCACTGAGTAATAAACTTCACTAGTAGACAACATCTCATACATGTTGTCACAACTCATTGCTGGGGGAATTAAGTACATCCTGTGTGACTTCACTAGGAGAGGACTCTGGAAGTACATGGCGTGGTCTTCCCTAGACTTTGCCCCTTCTGCCTTTTCTCTTTGCTGATCTTGTTCTGTATCTTTTCATTGCGATAAATATTAACTGGGAGTAAAACTATATGCTGAGTCCTGTGAGTCCTCCTAGCAAGTTACTGAGATCAGAGTGGTCTTGGGGAACCCCTAACATACAAGCATACTATAAAATTTACTAATGAATTATGTTTGCTCCCTGTCTTCACCTACATAAATATAAGCTACATGAGAATTGGAAATTTTGTTTTGTTTATTGATATATTTTCAAGAGCCTAAGAAACTACCTAGCACATAATAATTCCTCAATAAATACACAAAATTTTGCCACTAATTTAAGGAAGTTAATGGAGCTCCCTAAAGAAATGCTAATCATTGATGTTGGTAAGACCTCCTTGCCAAGATGGTATCTTTACTATTTGAAGATTCAAAATTCTAAGCCAGAAGATCTATGATCAAGTTTCTCTTCAACACCCTGAAAATGCTTAAATTTTGAGCAGAAGAGGTGGAAGTAAGTGTACATGTTTTAGCTGGGCAAATTTGGCAAATGTTCTCAGAATTAAGTGTGATAGCACATTGTAAACTTTGTAAAACTCTGGCTATACACAATCCCTTCAAGGAAATGTGAGGTTTTCATTTTTCTTGGATACCAAGTCTTCAAAATTAGACTTGGGAGATCCTCCTAAAGCCAGACTTTTAAAGCTCAGCAATCTTCTGAGCCAAGTTAATCTAGTGGGAGTCTCACAGCCTACTTTAAAAATGAGAAAAAAAAGGGAAAGTTAAAGAAATTTTGGAGGGGAAATTGGAAAAAGCCAACTCTGAGAACAGAGCCAAGTATTCTTTGAATACATGCAGAACATATGGGGGAGGGGGAGAAGAAAGGAGGGCTGTTATTAATGTTAGCTGAATCCTCTAGGAATCAAAAAACAATATGCAAAGCACTCTAATGTCAGCAATGCTACAATAGAGATAATTATGAGCTTGGATGCAAGGCCACATTTTAAAATATTTAATCTTTTCTGGTGGCAAAAATATTGGGCAATATATTTATTTTGGCAAAAAAGTTGCCCACTCACAGACATAATGCTCACAAAACTAAATTTCACGCTGGGTTTTCAAAGGGAACATGTGAGTAGGCTCTGTTATTGGGCGCATGGTAGGAGTTCAATAAATGCTAGTGAAATTAATAAGTATGCCTGGTAGGTATTCAATAAATGTTAGTGAAATGAATAAATGTGTGCAAGAAACTAGGCTAGATATTGATTATACCCTCAGTGCAAGTCATACAAGTCTTAGTTACTTTCTATAGTAAATCTAGGCATAATAAAGGATTTGGGAGGAAGTTAAAAAGGCAGTCCCTTGGTCAATGAATTGAAAGAGAAGAATTCAGATTGGAAAGAAACATTTCTCCTATTTTTAATTGATGAAATCCTAAAGTAATTATTTTAGGTATAAAAACAGATGCTAAGTTTTTATTCAATTTTTACAATTTTTATCATTAAATTACTTAGCAATAGCATCTTCTCTAAACCCTTCTTCCCCTCATCCCAACCTCTCTCTCTCTCTCTCTCTCTCTCGCACACACACACACACATCCTACCTGTTGGTTCTGTTAAAACCTGTACGAGACTTGAATTTCTTTATAGAAAAGTTCTTTGTGGCCCAACACTAATGGCACTTAACATATGGTAGTATTACAAGATTGTTAAAAACTATAAAACCTCATAGGTAGCCAATTTGAGAGACAACATGAACACTAGCATTCAATCACCAATCCTCATGTTCATAGTTGCAAAGTGCAATCCAGAACAAACTTCTAAGCTAGTCTCACAGGATCTAAAGCAAGGTAAGTTAAAGACATATTAAGGTGAAAAAGGAGTCATCACAACTTACCACAGAGATACAAAATATCATCTGAGAATACTAGGAATACCTCTATGCACATAATCTAGAAAATCTAGAAGAAATGGATAAATTTTTAGAAACATACAACCTCCCAAGATTGAATCAGGAAGTAACAGAAACCCTGAACAGAGCAATAATGAGTAGCAAGAATGAATCAGTAATAAAATATCTCTCAACACAAAAAAAAAGCCCTGGACCAGAGTCACAACCAAATTCTACCAGATCTACAAAGAAGAACTGGTTCCTATCCTACTGAAACTGTTCTAAAAGATTGAGAAAGAGGGACTTCTCTGTAACTTATCCTGTGAAGTCAGTATCACCAAAGCCAGGAAAGGACACAACAAAAAAAGAAAACTACAAACCAATATTCCTTGTGAACATAAATGCAAAAATCCTCAATAAAATACTAGCGAAACAAATCCAAAAGCACAACAAAAAGATAATTCACCATGACTAACTGGGTTTCATCTCAGAGATACAAAGATGGTTCAACATATATATACAAATCAGTAAATGTGATTCATACATAAACATAATTAAAGACAAAAACAATATGATCATCTCAATAGATGCAGAAAAAGCTTTTGATAAAATCCAGCATTGCTTCATGATAAAAACCATCAACAAACTAGGCATAAAAGGAATATACCTCAATATATTTAAAGATAAAAGCCATATATGACAAATCCACAGCCAACATCATACTGAATGGAGTAAAGTTGAAAGCATTCCCCCTCAGAACTGGAATAAGACGAAGATGCCCACTTTCACCACTTCTGTTCAACATAGTACTGAAAATCCTAGCCAGAGCAATCAGGCAGCAGAAAGAAATATAGGGCATCCAAATTGGAAAAGAGGAGACCAAACTACCCCTATTTGCCAGTGATGTGATCTTGTATCTAGAAACCCTAAAGACTCCTTCAAAAGACTCCTAAAATTTATAAGTGAATTCAATAAAGATTCAGGTTACAAAATTAATGCACGCAAATCAGTAGCATTTTTATATGCTAATAACAGCCAAGCTGAGAATCAAATCAAGGACTCAATATCATATATAATAGCTGCAAAAAAATAAAATAAAATAAAATACTCAGGAATATACTTACCCAAGGAGGTAAGGTCTCTACAAGGAGAACTACAAAACGCTGATGAAAGAAATCATAAATGATACACACAAATGGAAAAACATTCCACGCTCATGGATTGGAAAAATAAGTATCGTTAAAATGTCCACACTGCCGAAAGTGATTTACAGATTCAATGCAATTCCCCTCAAAATACCAATGTTTTTTACAGAATTAAAAGAAACAATCCTAAATTTTGTATGGAATTTTAAAAAGACTGTAAATAGCCAAAGCAATCCTAAGCAAAAAGAACAAATCTTGAGGCATCACGTTACAGAACTTCAAGTTATACTGCAAGCCTATAGTAACCAAAACAGAACGGTACTGGTATAAAAGTAGACACATAGGCCAATGGATCAGAATAGAGAAACCAGAAGTAAAATCATATACGTATAACCAACTGATCTTTGACAACAAAGACAAAAACAAACACTGGGAAAAGGATGCCCTATTCAATAAATGGTGCTAGGGAAATTGGATCTCCACATAAAAAAGAATGAAATTGGATCCCTGTCTCTCACCACACACAAAAATTAACTCAAGATGGATTAGAAACTTAAATGTAAGACCAGAAACCATAAAAATTCTAGAATAAAACATAGGAAAAATTATTCTGGACATTGGTCTAGGCAAAGAATTTATGACCAAGACCCCAAAGGAAATATAACAAAAACAAAAATAAATAAATGGGACTTAATTAAACTAAAAAATTTCTGCACAGTAAAAGAAATAATCAACAGGTTAAATGGATAAACTGCAGAATGGGAGAAAATATTCACAAACTACACATTCCACAAAGGACTAATATCTGGAATCTGCAAGTAACTCAAACACTCAGCAAGAAAGAAACATATAACCCCATTAAAAAGTGTACAAGAGATGTGAACAAATCTTTTTCAAAAGAAGATATACAAATGGCCAACAAACATATGAAAAAATGCTCAACATCACTAATTATCAGGGAAACGCAAATTAAAACCACAATGAGATATCACCTTCTCTGTCAGAATGTCCATTACTAAAAAGTCAAAAAAACAATAGATATTGGTGTTGATGCAGAGAAAAGGAAACATTTATACACTGGGGGTAGGAATGTAAATTAGTACAACCTCTACGGAAAACAGTATGGAGATTCCTCAAAGAACTAAAAGTAAAGCCACCATTTGATCCAGCAACTCCACTACTGGGTATATACCCAAAGGAACAGAAGTCACTATATCAAAAGACACTTGCACTTGAATGTTTATTGCAGCACAATTCACAATAGCAAAGATATGGAATCAACCTAAGTACTCACCAATTGATGAGTGAATAAAGAAAATGTGGCATACATACCATGGGATACTACTCAGCCATACAAAAGAATGAAAGAATGTCTTTTGCAGCAATTTGCATAGAACTGGAGGCAATTATCCTAAGTGAAGTATCCCAGGAACAGAAAAACAAATCCATATGTTCTTACTTACAAGTGGAAGCTAAGCAATGGATATACATGGTCATGAAGAGTGTATCATGGACAATAGAGACTCAGAAGGGGTGAAGGTAAGAGTGGGTGAGGGATGAAGAATTATCTATCAGGTACAATGTACACTATTCAGGCGATGAGTACGCTAAAAGCTCTGACTTCACCACTACACAATTCATCCATGTAACCAAAAACAATTTGTACCCCTAAATCTATTGAAATTTTTTAAAAAGAGAGAGAGATTAAAGATGCAGAAAGAAACATTCTAAATTCTTTACATATTGAATTCTATGCATTCCTAGAAGGAGCCTCTGTAATTCCCACATCATCAGTTCTTTGATGGAAGCATTTATGTGATACTCCTCATTCCTACATGAGGCTTAAACAGCCCAGCTCTTCAGTAAGGACTCTGCATGCGTAAATGCCATCCTAGACTCATGGAATGGGTCAAGAGCAACAAGCAGGTCAGTGGCACCCAGGGGGAGAGAAATCTACACCAGATCCCAACATAGACCATAATGCTTTGACCATAGGATGTAAGTCTCTTACCCCATTCACAAAGGCTGGTTTCAGATCCCTCTTCTTAACTTATTCCACATTTTCTTCCTAGATGAGCTCAAATATTGTCATGACTTTAAATATCATCTTTAAGCTGACAACTCTTAAATTTTAAATCTCAAGTCCAAACCTCTCCTCTGAGATTCAAACTTGTATGTACAACTTGATTTCTATTCTTGGATGTCTCACAGGCATCACAAACTCAATATATGCAAAATGGAACTGTGAATTTGCTTCCTTCCCCTACCACATGCCTTAATTTGCTTCTCTTCAAGTTCTTCCATTCCTGTAAGTAGCACCTCCATCTACTCATTTGCACAGGTTGAATACGTGTGTAATATTTAATTATTCCTTTTCCTTCACCTCTCTTCACACACACTGCCACATCAAACTCATCAGCCACTCCTATGTCTGTGTGCCACACAGATCACAAACCTGTCCGATCCTTCCTTATACACTGACAAGGCCCAAGTCCCGGATCATTTTTCACTTGAGTTTCAGCATGGGGAGAAAATTCCTTACTTATAGTTGAACAAAAAGGGATCTTTTTAAAAATTATAATATTACAAATTTAAAATAGGCTTTTAAGAAAAAGAAGTCTGGCCAGGCACAGTGGCTCAAGCCTGTAATTCTAGCACTCTGGGAGGCCCAGGTGGGAGGATCACTTGAGCTCACAAGTTTGAGACCAGCCTGAGCAAGGCTGAGACCTGTCTCCACTAAACACAGAAAAAATTAGCCGGTGGTGGCTTGCACCTTAGTCCTAGCTATTCAGCTGATGCAGGAGGATCACGTGAGCTGAGGAATTTGAGGTTGCTGTGAGCTAGGCTGATGCCACAGCACTCTAACCTGGGCAACCAAGCGAGACTCTGTTTTAAAAAAAAAGAAAGAAAAAGAAGCTTCATAGATGTGTTCAATGGAACACACTTTCTTTTCTTTTTCTTTTTTTTTCTTTTGATGATTAGTAAGACATTATAGGACCTACTTATGTTTGGAGCTTTTTTATATAAGCATACATATACATGTGTACATTTTCCCTGTACCATAAATGTAGTGTCATGTCAAATATCATAATTCTGATTTGTAACATACAGATAAACTCATAAATGATTTTTATAGTAATCATTCTTTCTAATTGATTTAGTCATTGATCCTGTTCCATAGATGTAATGTTTAATTAAAAATGGCAAATGGTAATAAATAGTAACATACCTAAAGTACATTTGGCTGCTACATGGACATGGCAGAGGAATTTTACCTTGATATTTATAAGTTGTGCTCTAATATTTGGACCTTCCTCATTGCTTTAAAGATAAAGGAAAAGTACTCAGGCTCTATTATTGTCTAATTATTTTACATTTACAGCATGATCTTGAATGTAGGATATATCTACATATTGTCACTGTTCTTAAACATAACTAAAATAGTTGATTCTGAGTATTACAATAGGAAGAAATAAAAAATAAACTCAAATCAACAAATATTTGAGTGCCTACATCTGCACAAATGGTGAAGCTGCTTACAATCCACATTGTCAGTAGGCATGAAATGAGTTAGGTGCCGGTTAAGACACTGAAAATCACAGTGCTTTAAATGAGACAGAAGTTTACTTTGCTCTCACATAAAAGCCTGGAGGTAAAGTAGGCCAGGACTGATGTGGTGGCTCTGTTCCATAAAGTACGCAGGAATCCAGGCTCCTTCCAACTTCTTATTCCACCACCTAAGGTGTGGCCTTATCCTCATAGTCCAAGATGGCAGCTTGAGTTCCAACCATTACATCCACATTTCAGGCAATAGGATAGAGGCAAAGGGTGTGTGTAGGCTAACTTTTAGGAAAGTTTTCAGAAGCTACCCTATAAGTTTCACTTACATGTCATTAACCATAATCACCTCTCAAAGTATAATTATAATTGCAAGGAAAACTAAGAAGCACAGCTCCTGTTACTATTGATCATAAATCCAGAAGGATTCTGTTATTAGAAAACAAAGAAAACTCACATGAGGACAACATCTCACTGCCATATTACTCTTCTATTTCTTTCCCAAAACTCACATCTCCAAATGTTCTGTGCTTATTTTTCCTAGCCATGCTGTGGGAGGCAGCATGAAGCAGTTGTTAAATGTGTAAGTTCTACAGTTTAACTGCTTGGATTTCAATCCAGCCTCCAATGTGCCCTCATCTGTAAAATGGAGATAATAGTAAGATCTACTCTTAGGAGTTGCAGGGATTAATCAGTTCATACATATAAAGCTATTGGCAGCCAGGTGCGTTGGCTCACGACTGTAATCCTAGCACTCTGGGAGGCCAAGGTGGGTGGATCGCTCAAGGTCAGGAGTTTGAGACCAGCCTGAGCAAGAGCGAGACTAAAAATAGAAAGAAATTATCTGGACAACTAAAAATGAAAAAATTAGCCCGGGCATGGGGCGCATGCCTGTAGCCCCAGCTACTTGGGAGGCTGAGGCAGTAGGATCGCTTGAGCCCAGGAGTTTGAGGTTGCTGTGAGCTAGTCTGAAGCCACGGCACTCTAGCCCAGGCAACAGAGTGAGACTCTGTCTCAAAAAAAAAAAAAAAAAAAAAAAGCTATTGGCATACTGAAAGATAAGATCAATATATATTATTAATACTATCATTATATCAACTCAGTCAAGAGGAAATGGGAATAACCTAACTACAGGTTTAATATCTCCCACTCAGTGTCTTGAGAGGTAGTCAAAAGAAGAAAGAATTACCACTATAGTTTTCACAGAAATCCTGCTGCCACCCCAGTACCATCCATAAAGAAAATAAAAAGGAACTGACTTGTATAAGTTCTATTTTCTCTAAAAAAAATTTCCTGATTCATATGATTTCCTGTGAATTCATACGATTCATTCACATTCACAAGTTAAGCAGAAAATTCAAACATACAGATCACTCCCAAAACCTTCCTCACATAATGCTTGGGATAAATTGACATTTCACCCCGCCAAGGAGAAATAAAATACAGATAAGTAGGAAAAGCAATTAGGACAAATGTATCTGCTAAAGTCATCCAGTGCTGAAGCTAAGATCTGAGTTCAATATCCCTCTCCCCTAATCCTGCAGACAAAATGGTGGAATTCATACTTGCTAAAACCATCTTCACCTAAAAATACTGTAAAAATAACTTAAACCACAAATCAAGCAATAAAAATAATGTTAAGGGAGAATTTAATCTGCTTTACTCTTTCCCACATATATTAAAAATTGCTATTAAGTCTTTATTGACAAAAGTGACTTTTTTAAACATAAATCAGGAGTGGAGAAGGTGTCAGATAACTCCGTTGGAGTAGTGTTGCTGGGATATCAGTTCTCTTCCATATTTTCCAGGCTTCTAATGCTAAATTTAAGCTCTTACTGGCAAACTATTTTTCTTCTTTTATCTTTTTTGTGGCACAAAATGATTATCTTACTTCAACTGCCAGTGTCCAAGCTTGTGAAAAGCAGGATAAAGAAAAATGAATAAACTGCTGTGCTTCCATTTTCCAACATCACTTGTGTGCAGCAGGAAGTCACAGGCATAAGCCACAGGGAAATATCACAAAGACAAAACAATTCATTTAGGACCTATTTAGAAGGATGTTAATTTTAGTTAATCTCCTAAATGTTGTCTAGTCGTGGTATTGTGAGAATCAACAAAGGATCCATGTTCAATCGGGCAGGGGAGTGGGGAAGGACAAAATGGGCTAGTTCAGAATTAGAACAGCATGACCCAGAAGGCAGAACTATCACTCAATTACTCAAATGATGTGACCATCTGAACATCTTTCCCTTCCTTGATAGGGGCAGAATGAGATGAATATACATGTGCTAACATCCTTGAGATGAGATATAATATTTTTCCCAGCCAAACATAACTTCTCCAAAGCCAACTTCTTCCACATGCTTTAGAATAAGAAAGATAATATTTTTTAAGGTGTTGAGAATGTCTAGACTTTATCACCAAAAGCAAGTTCATTCAGTCAAGAGGAACCCTAGGAAAAGTTTTAAACATGATGTCTTCCCAATGAATTTCATCTTTACTCCTGAATATGAGGCAATGAGCTACTTGCTCCCTCATTAAACATAAATGAAAATAGTTATTTAATAAGAGAATATGTAACCATTCTCAACAAAAGTAACTGAGATTCCACAAATATGACTATGTCATCACAATGAATGTGGTGCTGAGATAAAGAACAGTTTAGAAAGAATGAAAAATCCAGTTGCTCATAGGAATCTATGTGATTCTGTCTAGGAAAAAAAGGAAGAAAAGTGCATGTTAGTTTAATGAGATGTAAATAAAATATTTAGAATTGGCCCAAAGTGTTTTGGTAGAATTATCTTGAATAATAAAAGATTAAATTTCCCAGAAAATCTTTGTTCCAAAAGCAGAATGATTTTCTGGTTCATACTTTTGAAATTATAAAATGAAACCAAGGGGCATTTATATACTCTTTTCTTTCCCTTAGAGTAAAACAGTGTTCAAAAATGGTAACTGAGCCTCATGGGCTTGAATTTGGGAATCTAAATGGCAAACCCAAAAACTCACTTAAAGAAGGTAAACTGGGAAATCATGTTCCTTGTAAAAGAGCTCCAGTGCTTAAGAAGAAAAGCATAAAACTATTTTCTGTGAATTTTAGAGATATATTTCTGTAAGCTCTCCAATTTCTACATTAGTAACTGTTGATCCACATTTTTAATAAGCACCCAAGGTGTCTCTGATACAGACAGTCCATGGAAACAGAACCTGTTTTTTGAGAAATGCTGACCTAAAAACATTTACCGGTTCTGTTCATACAGAATACAATCAAATAAAATCATCCTAAGCTTCCTCAAAATCTACTCAAACTCAGTTTATCCTGTTAGCCTGGATCTATTTCTTTTTCTTTATAATTTTTTTAAAGAGCAATTTTACCTAATTTCATATCCTGTGAGTTGAAGTAGATTACCCACTCTCAATGAGGTTTTTTTCCTCTAGTCCTAACACTGGAACTCTGTTTCGAAAGCTAGCAAAACACTCAATAAGCATTATGCTCACCTCTGAAAGCTTATTCTTATCTTTAATTTAATTTGGCTCTAAAATACAGCACATGAATGCCTCTGTATTCTTTATGTAACTCTTTAAGTGATGGTCCCTACACATTGGATTCTACAAAAGTCCTCTATGATTTATGCAGTCAATATGTAAGTCAACAAAAATGTACAGGTTTTAGATGGTGGAAGTCAGGAAGAGTAGTCTATGCATACTTAATTTTACCAAAATAGTACTCCAATGAAAAGTGTAAGCATGACTTCATTCATAAGCAAAGTATGTTCATTTCCTTTGTTTTTCAAGTACTCACGGAATTAAAGAAAGAAAAAAAAAACCCTCAACTATTAATAGTCATGTACCTTAATGCTTTTTTCCTTCTACAAGGTTTCACAGTCATAAGTCTCTGATAACCAAATAGAACTGAAATTAAAAGGCCTGATGCTCCTTAAAAACTCCTAGTTGACTCAAATAATAAGCTGGAATAAAAAATAATAATGGCCAATACAGCTTTTTTCTCTAAGAAATTCTATTGTGGCTGTTTTAAGATTTACAGTTACATTGGGATATTAGGATTTCTTGCTGTATTTTTATGGTAATTTCAGTTTCATATACATAATATTTATCATTGACAGTTTATACATTCTGTGGGCTGGTTTTATGCTGGATAGAGTTTAAATGCTCTTCAAGGAACAGTACTTTTTTTCTCCCCATTTTAAGAGACTATAGACAGGTCAAATAATAATAGCAATAACTGAGAAACTCAAAGAATAGACAATTGGATAAGACTGATTCTAAAAGGGCGTGGAAATTTCATACCCATGCTATTTTGTTTTCTCACTGATTAGGATGATGGAGTAAAAAGAACATTGAAATTAAAATTTGGGAACATCAGCTCTAATTCCAGCTATAACTGTGTCCTTTAAGATCCTTGGCCTTGTTGGGCCTCAGCTGCCTCATGTGAAAAATAACAGGTCAGACTAGATCATAAATGTCACTTAATTTCATCTCTCACAACAATTTCAATCAATTGGTAATGGCTAGCTGAAGTACTGTGTTAACAAAGATTGTGAAGCAGATTCTCGACAAAAGTAGAGTATCATGGGTGATCCACAAAGTCTTCTACAAGCACAATGAGAGAGCAGCTGTAGGTATGCAATATATTTTCATTATTTGACATAAAGGACCACTAGGGTTTCTTTTAGTTACAGTTAGGATTTCTTACAAAAAAAATATCATAAGTTCCTTTATGTAAAATGCTTAGTAATATTGATTATCTACAAAGTGACTCCTATACTTAAAATTACTTACCTACATGACACTGTTCCTCAACACACACCACACACAAGGTCCTTGAACAACATTTTGTTCAATGTTGTTTTGTTATAACATTGATGAGAAAAAAAATCAATTCCCAGTGGGGCCACCGTTTGTTTGGAGTTTGCATATTATTCTCTCCATGCCTGCATAAGTTTTCCCCAGGTACTCCAGTTTCTTCCCACATCACAAAGATGTGCACATTAGGTTAACTGGCATGTCTAAATTGTCCCAGTCTGAGTAAATGTGGGTATGTACGTAAGTATGCCCTGTGATGAAATGGAGTCCTAGCCATGGTTTGTTCCCACCTTGCCCTGAACTGTCGAGATAGGCTCTGGCCACCCACAACCCTGAACTGTAATAAGCAGGCTGGAAAATGAATGAATGAATGAATACAAACTATTGTAAAATAAAAATTCATAAAGTATGCAATAATCATACAAATGCAAAACAATAAATGATGTACAAAAGCGCTCAGTGAGCCTGCCATACTTGTTATTGTTTGTTTTCAAACTGCATGGTGATAGGAGGTGCTCCTTACAATTTTCACTTTGCAAACATTTATTCATTGATTTAACCAACCAACACTAGGACTGTCGTTACTTACTAATTCACCAAAAATTGAGTAAATCATTATCTTACTTGCTTTTATTAATATTTATAAATGTATGTATAGCTCACATTTATTTAAATGTTTAATATCAGAAGTGTTTGAGTCTTTATTTAGAAGTTCGGTGATGTTTTTGTGGCAAGAAATAAACCATAGTAAGTTAACTCTTGTTTATATCAATTTGCCTATGGTAAAATCGGTTTCATTATATGTTGTTCTGATTAAAGTCGCAGTTTCCAAGAATCTCTCTACAGTGCTAAATGAAGACTTACTCTCTTTCTCTTCCTCTCCCTCTCTCTCTCTAGACACACACACACACACACACACACACACACACACACACACACACACACTTTGTTTTATTGTATTTTCCTTTAATCACTGCTTCAAGCAAGTCGATGGGAAAATTTTTCCAACAGCTTGTCCTCACTTAGTGTCACATTTTGGTAATTCCCATGATATTTCAAAGTTTTTCATTAGTGTTATATCTGTTATGGTGATTTTTTATTAGTTATATTTGATGTTACTATTGTAATTGGGGGCACCACAAATCACATCCATTTAATAAGACTGCAAATTTAATAAATGTTATATGTGTTCTGACTGTTCCAACAATCAGCCATTTCCCCCTATTTCTCCCCTTCCTCAGGCCTCCCTATTTTCTGAGGCACAACCATACTGAAATTAGGCCAATTAATAACCCTACAATGGCCTCTAAGTGTTCAAGTGAAAGGAAGAATCTCATGTTTCTCACTTTAAGTCAAAAGCTAGAAATGATTAAGCTTAGTGAGGAAGGCATGTTGATAGTCAAGACAGACCAAAAGCTAGATCCGTTGTGCCAAACAGTTAACCAAGTTGTGAAAGTAAAGGAAAAGTTCATGAAGGAAGTTAAAAGTGCCAGTCCAGTGAACACATGAATGGTAATATAGAGAAAGTTTTAGTGGTTTGGATAGAAGATCAAACCAGCCACAACATTCACTTAAGTCAAAGCCTAATCCATAGCAAGGTCCTAACTCTCTTCAATTCTGTGAAGACTAAGAGAAGTGAGGAAGCTGCAGAAGAAAAGTTAGACGCTAGGAGAGGTTGGTTTCTGAGGTTTAAGGAAAGAGACAGTTTCCATAGCATAAAAGTGCAAGGTGAAATAGCAAGTGCTGATGTGGAAGCTACAGCAAGTTATCCAGAAGATCTAGCTAAGATCATTGATGAAGGTAGCTATTTTGCCAATTTTCAATGTAGACAAAACAGCCGTTTATTGGAAGAAGATTCCATTTAGGACTTTCATAACTAGAGAGGAAAAGTCAATGGATAGGCTAACTCTTCAAAGCTTCAAAGGATAGGCTAACTCTCTTGTTAGGGGCTAGTGCTACTGGTGACTTTAAGTTAAAGTCAATGCTGATTTACTATTCCAAAAATCCTAGGGCCCTTAAGAATTATGTTAAATCTACTCTGCCTGTGCTCTACAAATGGCTCAACAAAGCCTGAATGATAGCACATCTGTTTACAGCATGGTTTACTAAATATTTTAAGCCCACGTAGAGACCTACTGCTCAGAAAAAAAGTATTCCTTTCAAAACTGCTCATTGACAATACACCTAGTCACAAGAACTGTATAGAGATGTATTAGAGAATAATGTTGTTTTCATGCCTGCTAACACAATATCCATTCTGTAGCCCATGGATCAAGGAGTAATTTCAGCTTTCGAGTCTTATTATTTAATAAATACATATTGTAAGGCTATCACTGCCATAGGTAGTGATTCCTCTGATTCAGGGGTGGGGAACGTGTGGCCTTAATTGGATTTAGTCAAAAAGGCCACACTTAAGGATCTAGAAGGCCACATGTAGCCTTAAGGCCACAGGTTCCCCACCCCTGCTATGGATCTGGGCAAAGTATATTGAAAACCTTTTGGAAAGCCTTCATCATTCTAGATATCAGTAAGACCCTTTGTGATTCATGGGAAGAGATCAGAATACCAACATTCACAGGAGTTTGGAAGAAGTCGATTCCAACTCTCATGGATGACTTTGAGGGCTTCAAGACTTCAGTGGAGAAGAAACTGCATATATGGTGGAAAATAGCAAGAGAATAAGAATTACAAGTTGAGCCTGAAGATGTGACTGAATTGCTACAATCTCACAATAAAACTTTAATGGATGAGGAGTTGTTTCTTATGGATGAGTAAAGAAAGTGGTTTCCTGAAATGGAATGTATTCCTGGAGAAGATGCCATAAACACTGTTGAAATAACCAAAGGATTTAGAATATTACATAAGCTTAAATAAAGCAATGGCAGGATTTGAGTGGATTGACTCCAATACTGAAAGAAGTTCTACTGTGGGTAAAGTGTTATCAAATAGCATCACATGCTATCAAATAGTATCACATGCTTCCTTCATAAAAGGAAAAGTCAATTGATGCAGCAAACTTCATTGTTGTCTTATATTCAGAAATTGTTATAGCCACCCCAACCTTTAGTAACCATCAGCTTGATCAGTCTGCAGCCAACAACATCAAGGCAAGACCCTCCACCAGCAAAAAGATCACAACTCACTGAAGCTTCAAATGATCATTATCATTTTTCAGCTATAAAGTATTTATTAATTAAAGCATGCATATTCTTTTAAGAGATAATGCTATTATACAATCAATAGACTACAGTATAGTGTAAATGTAACTTTTACGTATATTGGGAAACTAAAAATTTAATGCAAGTGACTTCATTGTGATGTTTGCTTTATTGTAGTGGTCCAGAACCAAACCTGTGATAACCTCAAGGTTTGCCTGTGTACATATATATACAAAGAGAGAGATCTATAGAGATGTTCTTTAAATGTATTAATTCATTTGTTTTATCTTCAAGAGTGAACCCAATTCTACTCTTTATAGTAAAAGTGCCAATCAAGCCCAGGAGAGAAAAGCACCAAATAACAGAAAAAAAAAAAATAATTGGCAGCTAAAGGCAATTGCTGAACAGTAATTATAAATGAGACATAGAACATCTTTAAATGGTCATACAAACAAAGGAAATTCAAAATGATCTTTTTCCAATAAATATCTCATGAAGTAGTTGTGTCCAGCCAAATGTAGTAGTTTATCTACAACAACAAACAACATCATGTCACTCTGAAAATGGCTGAGGTGAAAGATATTTCTGACAATCTTTCTGTGGCCACAAAAAAGCACAAAGAAAGCAATCTCTTTAAGGTCAACATGTATATGATTATATCTAGAAACACTTATTTCTATGACAAACAAACTATTCTTCAGTTAAAGAACAGAGTACTATAGTAAAAGTCATAAGACTGAAGTTTAATCCCATCTCTGACAGTATCTGTCACTGTGGTCTTCATAATCCACCTAAGCTTCAGTTGCCTCATTTAAAAAATTAGGGAAATTAAACGGTATTTCTCTTCCAGCTCATAAAAAAATAAAATAAAATCTTATGAAATGGAAAATGGTTGGCTGTGTTGCAAAAATCCTTAGAGAGGATCTAGACCAGTTATTGGTTGTTACCTTTAAGTAGCCATGGTTGGCTTCTTGCAATCACTCGTTCTGCAGGGTAAATTTTAACCCTGAGTAAAGAAAGCAAAATCTTGTCCTTCTTAAGACTACACTTTTGATTGCCTTATTTTTTGTCCAAGGTAGACATAAATCCTAGCTTAATTGTGTATTAGTAATGCATACACAATCACAGCAAATTTGTAAATGGGAAAGTTTGGACAAAACTAATGACTTATCCAAAATCACACGGTGATTCAATAAAAAAGTTAAATGTCCCAATACCTAGATCTTCTTCCAACTAAATAATGGCAAGACTATTATGAGGCACAATTAGGATATACACTTTATATCCTAAGTATGTAAACTCAAATAAAAGCATACAATGTTTAGTTGTTGAGTTAGAGTAACAACCAAAAATGTTAATGTCTTCCCAACTCCAGTATTCTATAAAATATGCCAGTTTCATGTCAGATGAGTTTTACCTACAACACTTTTTACTACCAAGAACAAGAAAAAAATATAAAATGAAAAGAGAATTAAATATAAGATTTTTCTGATAACTTACGTTCCAGGCAATAATCACATTCCTAATTTACAAAGTCCGTGAAGAAAGTGCTTTAACATTGAAATAGCTGTTAATAAAAGGGAGCTCTCATAGAGTGAAAATAGATCAAATGTGACAAATCTCTAAGCAATTACTGTTATCCTAGCCATCACTTTGTGATGAGATGTGTTTTGTTTTGATTGATTTAGAGAATTGAAATAAATAAAAACTGTTCAGTTTGAATATGTTTATTCACCATGCGAACATATGACCAAAAAAAATTTTCTCACTTCAGCCTAAGAAATGCATTATTTATCTTCAAATAGATATGTGAACAGATGTGTGGTTTCAGTTTTTCTTCTTTATCCCCAAATATTTCAATGTCTAATAAAAAAATATTGTTCATTAATATATTAACTGGCTTGAGTCATACATCCAGTATCCAGTTATAGTCATTTCAAGTATAAGAAATAGAAAAGACTACTTGGAATTTTTGCTTTGGCTTCATACAGATGGAATGTAATATCTAACAAGGGCGATGAGAAGGAGGGATTTGTAGGTTTGATTATTACATTTTTTAAAAGTCAAATTTCATTTAAAATTATGTTTAAATAATATTACCAGAATATTCCAAGATTTTCTTTGAAAATCAAAGAAAAGAAAAATAATGTTAAAATTTTGTCAAATTTATCTGGTCTTCCCTGAAGCCCTTTGTTATCTCCTTAGACCTGGTCTCAATGCAAAAAACTACCCAAACAGTGTCCGTGCTGAGATCAACTTCAAAACATTCAGCATATTAATCTGTCAGGTTCAAAAAAATGATTTCATAATTGTTTTTCTTAAGATTAATTCAGGCAAGGACTGTTCCTGGATTTGCTACTCTGCTATGTTTTTGTAGGAACAGATCTCAGTTGCAGCTTGGCCTCTATGAGGCATAATCTGCCCCAGGCAGGCCAATTAAGAAGCCTTCCTTTAGATTGTGGTACAACCGTTTGATTCACCTGCTACTTCCGTTTCCCCAGAACTTCAACTGGAGTAAAATATATCAGATTGTTAAGCAATTTTTCATAAGCTGTGGTTTAAAATAAATAGCTTCATATATAGAATGAAATGTGATAATGACCATAATATTTCACTTAGAAAAAGAAGAAAAACATCTAGTGGATATTGTCATGTTTGATGTTCCCATTTTGTTATCAATGGAAACTAAATTTTGCATAGGCCCCAAATTTTTTAAAAATAACAACTATATTTACTTATCAATTTATTCCAAAGAGAGAATTTTCAGAAATTAGCACCTCAAATTCTAGAGTATAACTTCAATTAATATTTCTCCAGCTTTTACTATATACTCATGAAAGGCATCAAGGAAGTAGAAGCAATAGAGCAAACAGGGATAGCAAGACAAAGGAGTATAAGTCCTTGTGGATTTTACAATCTAGTTATTGAGATAAGACATATGTAGATTTTAAAAAGCACAAATTAAATAAATAAATGAATAGGCTTTATTTGGAAGAGGTGAGGCTTGGACTATAAATGGCACATAGTACATGGGCAGGTAGAAAATATGGAGAGAGAAACTTCTAAGTATAAATCTGAATTTCTCCAGGCCTTCCTAATCTTGTGGATATAGATTAGAGCTCATTTATAGAAACAACCCAAATTTCTTGCCCCCAGCCACCTAATGCCAGGTCTCATTCCTTATAAATGTGTATGAATCCTGAAAGAGTGTCAAGCTCATTCCCACACGGACTTCCATTTGGGAACCCTTCTCAGGTCAGTATCAATGCTACATCACTGTCCCTGCTGCTGGTGCCCTCAGGGTGAGATTGCAGGGATATGGTACTCCAAGGGCTGCCTGCCCCCAAGGAGCTACAGTGGCAACGCACTCCCTAGAGTCCTCCCTGAGCCAACATCATACTGATGAGTCAAAATGTGATGGAGCCTTCTCTTTCACACTCTGTGGCACCCTTTTTCAACTAAGCATCAACACCAAACTCATGAAAACAAATCCTTCAGCACTACCTGTATTCCTCTTCACCAGGCCAGGAATGCCAATATAAAAGACAAGCAGCATGGCAAAAGTCAACTGATCTTCAACAAGGGTGCCAAAAATACAGAACGGGGAAAGGATAATCTCTTCAACAAATGGTGGTGTAAAAACTGGATATCCACATGCAAAAGGATGAAACTGAACCCTTATCTTACATCATATAAAAAATCAACTCAAAATCGTTTAAAGATTGAAATGTAAGACCTGAAACTATAAAAATCCTAGAAGAAAATACAAGGGAAAATCTTCATGAACTTGGTCTTGGCAATAATCATGGATATCACACCAAAAGCACAGGCAACAAAAGCAAAAATAAACAAGTGAGACCACATCAGACTAGAAAGCTTCTGCACAGCAAACAATCAACAGAGTAAAAAGACAACCTACAGAATGGGAGAAAAATACTTGCAAATCCTATATCTGATAAGGGGTTAATTTCCAAAATATATAAGAAACTGCTACAACTCAATAACAAAGAGGATAATAACCCAATTTTTTTAATGTGCTAAAAACTTGAATAGCTATTTCTTCAAAGAAGAAATACAAACGGTTCAATGTCACTATGTAAAATGATGCTAAACACCACAAATCATCAAGGAAATGCAAATCACAACCACTAGATATCATCTCACATCTATTAGAATAGCTCTCATCAAAAAGATGAAAGATAACAAGTGTTGGCAAATATATGGAGAAATTGGAACACTTACACACTGTCAGTAGAAATACAAAATGATACAGCTGCTATGGAAAACAATATGGAAGTTCCTTTAAAAATTAAAAATAGAGCTACCATGTGATCTACCAATCCCACTTCTGGATCTTTGTCCATAATAATTGAAATCAGGATCTATCTCAAAGACCTATTAGCACTCCCATGTTCATTGCAGCACTGTCCATAATAGCTGAAGTGTGGAAGCAATCTAAATGTCTATCAATAAATGAATGGATTGAAAAATGTGATATCTATATACAATAGAAATATTCCCCCTTTAAAAGGAAAATTCTGCAATATGTGACAACATGGATGAACCTTGAGTACACTATGCTAGGTGAAAAAAGCCAGGCGCTAAAGGACAAACAGTGCATGATTCCACTTATATGAGGTATCTAAAATAGTTAAATTTATAGAATCAAAGAATAGAATGGTGGTTGTCAGGGGTTCAGGGGAGGGAAAAATGGGAAGTTGCTAAGCAAGGTGCATAAAGTTTCAGTTAAGCAAGATAAGCAAGTTCTAGAGGTCTGCTATACAACATTGTACCTATAGTTAATGATACTATATTGTATACTTAAAAATTTGTTAAGAGGCTAGATCTCATGTTAAGTGCTCTTACCATAGGAAAATAACATTTAGCCCATTGACTACCATTAGAAAAAAAATTTTTTCCTTGGGGCCACAGTGTTTTATTATGAAAATAGAATAAAAACTTTGAAAACAAAAGGATCCTTTCTAATTTATTGAAAAATGTATCTTTTATTGTTTTCTGTGCATGAGTTATGTGCAACTTGAAAAATAGTTTTCGCGGCTCCCAAGGTAAAGAGACGTGTGAATTACATATGCTTCATAAGGCCCCGGGCTCAAAACTGTCATGACTTAAATACAACTCACATGGCAGTTAATGTACTCAAAAAGAGAAAAGACAAAGCAGTATGCCAATATGCTCATCCCAGACTATAAGCTCTGCTAATTGTTCTCCTCCAGCTTCAGCCCCGAGCTCCCAGGCAAAGTAAATCCTTATGACCTAACCAGTTGTTCATCACTCATGCTCAGACATAGATTAATCACACCTAAATGGGAACCCCTACACAGAAGGACTAAGTAAATGTGTCAAGGCACTCAGGATATCAGCTTAATTATATTAGAAGACGTGTGATGATGAATTGTGCCAGACAAGGCTGTCCATATAAGTCCTGTTGCAGATGGTATTTAATTACGAATTTTTGACATATATTGAGCCCAGACCACTTGTGCAAAATGCTTTATGTAAATCCTACCTATTTGATAATGACAAACTGAGGTTTCAATATATTAATTTGTTGAGGTCACTCAGCTGTTGTGGGGCAGAGCTGAGAATAAAACCATGTCTAGTGGATGTCAGTCTCTGCCCTTAACTACTAGACCACATCAGGGTTGTGAAAGACTCAGTGAAGGGTCATGAACAAATGATGGCATGAGGAAACAGCACTGTAGAAAGACTGGACTGCTGGGGACAATGTGCAGGAGGGAAAGACAGTTAAAAGTGGGGGCTTGTTGCTTTCATTTAATGTGAAATTGTAAAAGTGCAGTGATAATCCACAGTAACATTTACACTTTCTCATAATACTATGAGTTTCTTTGATAAATGGACTAAAGCGTTGCCCAAAATACCAGCATTAAACTTAAGTTTTTAAGATTATAGCCACAAAGGTCTCTGTGTTAATGATTACCAAAAGGGGAGTAAGAAAAAAATGTGTTTGTGTAAGAACAACTCCAACACCACCAAAAAAGAAAGTCATCCAAAGATGACTGAGAAACATCTTTCCACCACAGTATACCTAATATTAATAGAATGCCTAAAATATAACAAATACCAGGTGCTGGTGAGGATGTAGAGCAACTGGAACTCTTATAGACTGTTAATGAGAATCTAAAATGGTATAGACCCTAGGGAAAACTGTTTGGCAGTTTCTGATGAAGTTAAACATACACTTAGCATACCACCCAGCAATCCTACTCCTAGATATTTATCCAAGTGAAATAAAAACCTCTGTTCACATAAAAAAATCTACATGTGAATATTTATATCAGCTTTATTCATAACCACTAAGCTCTGTAAATAACTTGCATGTTCCTCAAATGAAGACTGGATTTTTTAAAAAAGTGGCGATATATCCATTCTGTGAAATACTACTCAGCAATAAAGAAGAACAAACTATTGATAGATGCAACAAAAGGATGAATCTCAAATGCTTTATCCTAAGTGAAAGAAGCCAGACTCAAAAGCCTAGATACTGTATGATTCCAGTCACTTACAGGACATTATGGAAGGCCAAATGGATCAGTGGTTTTCAGGTATTAAGGGTGTGGGAAAGGTTTGACTTCGAAGGGAGAGCATGAGAGAATATTGGAGGAGGTATGTTAAAATTGTTCTTTATCTTAACTTTGGTGATGGTTATATGACTATATGACTCTGCTCATTTTCTAAAACTCAAAATTTCAAAAAAGTAAATTTTATTGTATATAAATTAAAAATACATTTAAAAATAAAAAAGAATATCTCTCCTACAACTAAACATAAGGCAAAAGTTTCACATTTACTAAATGTTATAAACTTTTGAAACATCATTTCACAGAGTACCATCTACAAACAAGATAAGTAACTGAGTATTTAAACCACAAACTAGGCTATAATTTTTCAAAAATTATATACAAGGCTTAAAAACATGCTTATTAAAAGCATAAGTAGTTAGCCAGAATGTTGTTTACCACTGCTGAATAGCTATAAAATGTTTATAGATTTTTATACCTTTCATGAATAAAGTGGAATAAATTAATGCAAAGTTACCTTTCAGGGGGAAGCTGTCAAACTTCTTTTTAGCCAAAAGGGAATTTGTGACTTCCTGTTATGTTAAATTTGGTACTAAAGCCTGGATAAACTACCCCAGATGGGCTATTTACTATGATAAAAACTGTTTCCTAACAAGAGGAAAAGAGGTGGCCTGGGAAGATAACTGCTGGGATTTTAATGCACTCTCTGAAACACTCTGACACACTCTGCTAGAGAGAATAATTTAATATCAACCAGAAGTCAGGCTCAAAATTCCTGAAAACAATCATCAAAAAGCAAATGCAATTTAACTCACCAAACATGTATTAAGCATTTACTATATGCCTAGCACTGTGCTAGGCACTAGGTAAACAAGTTGAAAAATAACAGTATTTGCCTGTAAAGAATGCACAGACTAGCAGGGAAGAGAGACATACAACAAACAAATATACTTTCACACAGTAATCCAAATGTAACAATATAAGTGGGATCAGGGTACAGGAATAATCAGAGGAAAAAGTGATTGAGTAACTAACAAAAAGGACATCAGCCAGATCCTAGGATCCTCTAAATCTGCTTTCAGTGATAATTAAAATGCTAACAGGGACAAATAGGAGGCTGCATGGTTTGAAAAGGCCATGCCTTTGATATTTACCACTACCCCCTTCCGTTACACTTTTGAGAACACTGAGCAAGGGATGCCTGTACTGATATATTTATTCCTTGACTTTGGATAATCTTCCAATTAATGAAATTCTCACAGGGAAAAGGAATAATGCCTTAAAGCCTCCCTTTACAGCAAGTGGAAAAGTTCCAAGCAGTATATTCCTTCTCATTAAAACATAAGATCCCTTTATGCAAAAAGAAAAAAAAGAAAGGTCTTATTATAGCTCATGCCAAGTCAATGCAAGCTAACCCTCCCTTTTTCAAAGTTAAGATAGGTATGAATTTTCCCTTTCTTATGCATGTTGGCTGTGGTTATAACTGACACATAATTCCAATTCATTATTTCTATTAAAATTGACTATTGCTCCAATAGTCAATTCTCACAATGGATTAAACAAGTAAAAGTAAGCATTCTAAAATAATAAGAGAGCTCCTATCATCTCCTGTGTCTTTAAGCCCTTTCCTGAAACCACTAGCCCTAACAGGGAAAAACTCAGTGGCACCTCCTTTCCTCCATCCTTTCTATTCTATCCGTCACAAATATTAATTCCAGGTATATATACCATGGCCAACCAGCAGGAGAGAAATCATCAGAAAATGTTGAAAACAAAATAGTGGGAAGAAAAACCCAATGGCCACATATTTAAGGGGCGGCACCATGTTTTGGAAATAGGAAAGGTTTTATAACTAGAAAGCATGGGTTCTGATCCTGATTTTGCCACTTACTAGCTCTATAGCTTTTTTCCCAGTGGGTTTTTTTTTCCCTTAAAAAGAACTTTCTATTTCTTTTTGTGTGTTTATTTCAAAATATTAAGGGGGTACGAATGTTTTTGTTATATGGATACCTTGTATGGTGCTTAAATGAGGGCTTTTAGCATGCCCATCATCAGAATAGTGTTTATCTTACCTGATAGGTAAGAATTTTCCCCTCACCCTCTTTCTTGGTTTCCAAAGTCCTTTACATCTCCTTGTACCCATGTTTTCCCATCGTTTAGCTCCCAATTATTAGACAGTGCACGTGGTGTTTGTTTTCCCATTTCTAAGACATTTTGCTTAGGATAATGGTCTCCAGTTCCATTCAAGTTAATGCAAAAGACATTATTTCCTTCTTTTTTATGGCCAAATAGTACTCCATGTATACATATACCACATTTTCTTTATCTACTCACGAATTGATAGGCACTTAGGTTGATTCCACATCTTTGCGATTGTGAATTATACTATGATAAACATTCGAGTGCAGGTGTCTTTTTGACAAAATGACTTCTTTCCTTCTGAGCAGATGCCAAGTAGCGTGATTGCTGAATTAAATGGTAAGTACATTTATTTCTTTTTGGAATCTCCATGCTGTTTTCCATAGAGGCTGAACTAATTTACAGTCCCACCAACGGTGTACAAGCATTCCTTTCTCTCTGATCCATGTCAGCATCTATTGTTTTCTGAGCTTTTAATAATGGCTATTCTTACAGGGGTAAGGTAGTATCTCATTGTGGTTTTAATTTGCACTCCCCTGATGATTAATGATGTCAAGCATATTTTCATATGGTTGTTGGCCATTTATCTATCTTTTGAAAAGCTTCTGTTCATGTCTTTTGCCCACTTTTTAATTGGGTTGTTCATTTTTTTCTTGCTTATTTGTTTGATTTCTTTGTAGATTCTGGATATTAGCCCTTTACCATATATATAGTTTACAAATACTTTTTCCAATTATGTAGGTTATCTATTTACTCTGTTGATTATTTTCTTTTCTGTGCAGAAGGTTTTTAATTTAATTAAGTCTCATTTTATTTGTTTATTTTTGTTGTTGCTGTATTTGCCTTTGGGGTATTAGTCATAAATTCTTTGTCTAGGCCAATGTCTGGAAGAGGTTTTCCTACATTTTCTTCTAGAATTTTTATAGTTTTGTGCCTTACATTTAAGGTTTTAATCCATCTTGAATTAATTTTTGTATATGATGAGAGATGGGGTCCTGTTTCATTCTTCTGCATGTGGCTATCCAATTTTCCCCACACCATTTATTGAACAGGGTATCTTTCCCCAGTGTATGTTGTTGTCTGCTTTGTTGAAGATCAGTTGGTTGGAGGTGGATGGTTCTATTTCTGGGTTCTTTATTCTCTTTCAGTGGTCTGTGTCTCTACTTTTATGCCAGTACCATGCTGTTTTGGTTACTATAGCCTTGTAGTATAATTTGAATTCAGGTAATGTGATGTCTCCATTTTTGTTCCTTTTGGTAAGATTTCTGTGGCTATTCGGGCTCTTTTTTGGTTCCAAATGAAGCACAGAATTATTTCTTCTAGATATGTGAAATAAGACATTGGTATTTTGATAGGGATTATGTTGAATCCGTAAATCACTTTGGACGATATCAACATTTTAATGATGGTGATTCTACCAATCCATGAGCATGGGATTTTTTTCCATTTGTTAGTGTTATCTGCAAGTTCTTTCATCAGTGTTTTGTAGCTCTCATAGTAGAAATTTTTCACCTCCTTGGTTAAATATATTTCTAAGTATATTATTTTCTATATAGCTACTGTAAATGGTATTGAGTCCTTGATTTGACTATCAGCTTGACTGTTATTAGTATATAGAAATGCTACTGGTTTGTGTACATTGATTTTTGCTGAGTTTATCAATTCTAGGAGTCTTTTGGTGGAGTCTTTAGGGTTTTCTAGGTACAAGATTATATGATCAATAAACAGAGATAGTTTCACCTTATTTTTCCTGATTTGGATACTCTTTATTTCTTTCTCTTGTTTGATTGTTCTCACTAGGACTTATAGTACTATGTTGAATAGAAGTGGTGACAGTGGGCATCCTTGTTTTGTTCTAGTTCTTAGGAGGAATGCTTTCAACTTTTCCCCATTCAGTATGATATTGGATGTCGGTCTGTCATATGGCTTTTATAATTTTAAGGTATGTTCCTTCTATTCCTAGTTTGTAGAGGGTTTTTACCATGAAAGGGTGCCAGATTTTATCAAATTCTTTTTCTGCATCTATTGAAATAATCATGTGGTCTTTGTTTTTGCTTCTATTCATGTAGGGGGTGAGTCACGTTTATTGATTTGCATGTGTTAAACCATCCTTGCATCCCTGGGATAAAACGCACTTGATTATGGTGAATTATCTATCTGATGTGGTGTTGAATTAGGTTTGCTAGTATTTTGTTGAGGATTTTTCCATCTATATTCATAAGTTTTTTCTATAGTTTTCTTTTTTTGTTGTATCCTTTCCTGGCTTTGGTGTCAAGGTGATACTGCCTCATAGAATAACTTAGGGAGGGTTCCCTCCTTCTCCATGTTATGGAATAATTTCTATAGGATAGGTATCAATTCTCCTTTGTAGGTCTGGTAAAATTTGGCTGTGAATCCATCTGGCCTGGAGCTTTAATTTTTTTATTTTGGTAGATTTTTTATTACTGCTTTAATTTCATTACTCGTTATTGGTCTGTTTGGGATTTCTATTTCTCCCTAATTCAGGCTTAGGAGATTGTGTGTTTCCAGGAATTTAATCATTTCCTCTATGTTTTCTAGTTCATGTGCATAGAGGTTTTCATAGAATCATAGAAAATATTTTGTATTTCTGTGGTATCAGTTGTAATGTCTCCTTTTTTCATTTCTGATTGACCTTATTTGAGTCCTTTCTCTTCTACTTCTGGTTAATCTGGCTAGTGGTCTACCTATTTTGTTTATCTTCTCAAGGGACCAACTTTTTGATTCATTGATCCTTTGTATTATTTTATTGGTTTCCACGTCATTTAGTTCTGCTCTGAATTTTGTTATTTCTTTTCTTCTGCTGGCTTTGGGCTTCGTTTGCTCTTCTTTTTCTAGTTCCTTGAGATGTGATATTAGGTTGTTAATTTGTGATTTCTCTGTCTTTTTAATGTAGGCATTTAAGGCCATGAATTTTCCCCTAAGGACTGCTTTTACTGTGTCCCATAGATTTTGAAAGCTTGTGTACCCTTTGTCATTCAAGGAATATTGAGATTTCTACTTTAATTTGGTCATTGACCCAATGGTCATTCAGCAGTAGGTTGTTTAATTTCCATCACTTTGTATAGATTTAAGTGTTTCTCTTGGAATTGATTTCTAGTTTTATTTCACCATGGTCTCAGAAGATACATGGTATGATTTCAATTATTTTGAATTTGCTGAGATTTATATTGTGTCCTAAGATATGATCAGTCTTGGGAAATATCCCAGTGCTGATGAGAAGAATGTATATTCAGTAGTTTTGGGTAGAATGTTCTGTAAATGTCTGTTGGGCCCATTTGTTCTAGTCTCATTTAAGTCCAGCGTTTCTTTATTGATTTCCTGTTTTGATGATATGTCCAGCTCTGTCAGTAGCTCTATAGCTTTAGACAACTTACTTAACCTGTCTGAATGTCAGTCTGCAAAATGTAGATGAAACGAACCTCTACTTTATATAGTTATTCTCGAATTTAGATGCCATACAAGAGTGATTCTCAAGTCTGCTGCATGCCAAAACTTGGAACCCACCCTGAGATTCTGTTTTCATTGGTTTACTTCGGGGTCTGGACTACAGAACAAAAAAAAGAAAAAGAAAAAGAAGCTCCCCAAGGTACTCAACTGTGCCAACTATGCAGCTGGGTGACAACGACTGGTTTACAGGAATTGAGAGAGCTCCCTAAACTTTAATTCAGTGCAATAGTTAGCCATTTATTATTGTGTTTAAAAAGTACCATTAAACTCAATCTGTTATGCAAGTTGCATGTGCTATTAATAAAAGAGTGCAAGTAATTCAGTAGTTAAATTTCTTATGTACCTATACTGCCTCCTTTGACAAGCAATTCATCATCATCAGCAACTGAGAATTATTCTATGGAGCTGAGAAAATAGGAAATATACGTTAAATAACTAAAGTAAATTAATATATGCCAAAAATAAAATTATTTAGATAATGAGATAAACTTTACACTACTTGAGGTTGGCTACCATGATTTTTTTTAATATTTGAAGCATCAAGTACAGTGTATGGAACGCTATAAATATTTGTTAAATAAATAGATGAATGTGTGAGTGAGTGAATGAAAAAATGAGATAAATAATTTCCACAAGAGTTTATCAAGAAAACCATTGCCAAAGACTGGAGTGTAGAGGAAGGTATTTTTATTGGAAAAATGAGTCTCAGGCAGCTTCCCACCAATGAATTACCATACTGAGACTATAATGAAGAAACCTGAACTTCAGCTCTGAAGGGTAAATTTCAGCCCTGCATTTCCAGTTAAATCTCTCAACCAGTAGCCCAGTCTGCCTCCATTCTTGGCTCCAATCTTGATTCCGCTCCAAATTTGTTACATTAACAATCAACAGAAGGTTAGACTTTGTAAAAGAAACAATTCCCATTATTAGGAACATTGTAAAAGTCTTGCTTTCTGAGCATCGTATACCTGCTTAAGAGCTAATGAATTCACAGTATAAATGAAAGAAAAAGGACATGATCTACCTACCATCTGCCCAATGGGCCTGGGAGATGAATGGACCATTTGCCTGTATACCATCTTACATTCTCCAATATAACCTGACAAGGTTGCTACAGATTTCAGATTAAAGAAAATTTATTGCTAAGTTTATTATTTTTTAACATCCTTTTTCTGAGCACCTAGCAAATAAAGTGATAAGTACTTTCAAACTTGCAAGGATAAATGCTACAAGTATGTAGGCTGAATTACCCATTTGTATGTATGTTTGGAGCTTGAATTATTCAGTTACATTTTTTTATTTTTTAAAGAGGAGAATAAACAAAACTACAAAGAGAGGAGATACTAAAAAACTCATTGTTGTAGATTTAAAGGTTTCATGGTGGTAGGAAGCCAAAAGGCCCCTTCAGCAATAAACAATAGATTTATTCTACAATCTAATTAATATTCACCAACTATGTTACTTAGGAAACGAAACAATACATCTAGATAATGCAAAATGCATACAAGCAAAAGTATGCATATTAATTACTAAAAAAAATCTTACAAAATTAGGCTTGGAAAACTATGTACAGCAAAAAAATATTTTTTTCTTCAAAACTGAACTCAAATATTGAGAGCAATGAGTGGGTCCCATTTAATTACTGGCTTTATAATAAAGCAAATGTTTAAATTAGGGTAACAATGTGGGCTTTCTGTGAGACCTCTGCTAATAACAACCTAGGGTATTAATTTCTCATTTTAAAAGGAATGAAGTGCTTCCTATACCTCAGTGCAAATGACAGTGCAAGTCCATAAAAGGTCTAGACTCATAAATCTACCATGAAAAATCTCTGAACACCTTCCAAATTAATAATCAGCTATTCTCAAAATGATATCTTTTTTTTTCTTTTTCTTTTATTTCGGCATATTATGGGGGTACAGATGTTTAGGTTACA
>NW_012135747.1:3118162-3134189 GCF_000956105.1 Propithecus coquereli | reverse complement strand
CCAGACAAGCAATCACTGATAGATTTTGCAAAGACCAGACCAGCCCTACAGGAAGTACTCAGTCCTGCATTACACACTGAACAACACAATAGACACTCTTCAAAGTAAAATCATTCAAGAGTTAAAGCCTAGAACGTGGACTTCATGATGGCTCAAGGAACAAATCAAAATGATATCTTAAGACTAACATTGATTTGTTCCTGTTTTCTTATTAACAATAACACCAGTTTGTCAATAGTCACCAAAGTGGGGTACGCCACTGGGATGTGAGAATAAAATTCAGAACTTCTGTTTGTACTCATTTTTAACAAACATATAAAGAAATTACACTTTACTTATTTTAAAAAAGAAATCATACAGGACTCTTCCCTGTCCCTATGCCAAATATAAACAAGTCAGGTAGATTTCATGACATAGGTAGAAAAGTAGGAGGAGTTGACGGTGAAACACTCACTCATCTCCTAACATTCATCACATTGCAAAGTACTATAGCATGTATCGTCATGAGAAGTGCATTTACTGACTACGTTAACCTAGTTTTATCTAAACTAACCTTACAAAATAAAAAAATGAAAAAAATATTCTTGCAAAGAAACACTGGATTGATGACTACACAAATAATTGACAATTGATCATAATTGATGATTATACAATAATATAAGCACAAAAAAATGATGGACCTGTCATCTCTGCTCCTATGGTGAGTTCTTCATCATCCATGAGTTAATCAGCCTCACAAGAAGTCAGGAAAAACATTTTAATATTCCTAAAATATGAACGTTCATCTACTATCATTAACTGTACAGGTTATCTTGAGTATATAGAATGCCCTGAAAGATTATGTAATAATAATACAAAGCTATTGTGATTATCAAACCCTTTTAAAATTTTTTTACCTTAAATTATTTATTGTTCTACATACTATTCACATCTAAGTGGTATTTATTTAAGCTATATTTTCCTAAAAACATTTTTTTTTATTTCAGAATATTACAGGAGTACAAATGTTTTGGTTACATGGATTGCTTTTGTGCTGCTTGAGTCAAAGTTTATAAGTGTGCCCATCACTGAGATAGTGTACACTGTACCAATCAGGTGTGATTTCAGCCATCCCCTACTCCCCCCTCCCACCTGCATGATTTCCACTGAGCTTTACTTCCATCTGTGCACGTGAGTGCTGATCAGTTAGTTCCAACTTAATAATGAGTACATGTGGTGTTTGTTTTTCCATTCTTGCCATACTTCACTTAGGAAAATGGTCTCCAATTCTATCCAGATTGTTGCAAAAGGTATTAATTCATTTTTTATGGCTGAGTATACTCCGTGGTGTACATATACCTCATTTTATTAATCCACTCATGACTTGATGGGCACTTGGGTTGATTCCACATCTTTGCTATTGTGAATTGTGCTGCAATAAACATTCGATTGCAAATGTCTTTTTTGCCAAAATGACTATTTTTCATTTGGGTAAATACCCAGCAGTGCGATTGCTGGATCAAATGGTAGGTCTACTTTTAGTTCTTTGAGGAATGTCCACACTATTTTCCACAGAGGTTGCACTAGCTTGCAGTCCCAACAGTCTATAAGTGATCTATCTCTCCACATCCATGCCAGCATCTCCTGTTTTGGGACTTTTTGATAAAAGACATTCTCACTGGAGTTAGGTTATATCTCATTGTGATTCTGATTTGCATATCTCTGATGATTAGTGATGTTGAGCATTTTTTCATATGTTTCTTGGACATTAGTCTATCTTCTTTTGAAAAGTTTCTGTTCACGTCTTTTGCCCATTTTATAATTGGGTTGTTTGATTTTTTTTCTTGATGATTTGTTTGAGTTCTCTGTAGATTCTGGTTATTAGCCCTTTGTCAGATGTATAGTATGCAAATATTTTTTCCTGTTCTGTAGGCTATTTGCTCTGTTGATTGTTTCCTTGGCTGTGCAGAAGCTTTTCAACTTAATCAAGTCCCATTTATTAATTTTCATTGTTGCTGTGATTGCCTTAAAGTCTTCTGCATAAATTCTTTGCCTGAGCCAATACCTAGTAGAGTTTTTCTAACAATTTCTTCTAGAATTCTTATGGTTTCATGTCTTAGATTTAAGTCTTTTATCCATCTCAAATTAATTTTTATGAGTGGTGAGAGATGTGGATCCTGTTTCCATCTTCTACATGTGGTTAAAATATTGTTTATTTCATCTTTATCACATTATTCTTTATATACATTGTACTATGTGCTATCTGTATTAGGTCAGTAGTGTATGTGTATAACTCACAGTTAAGAGGAAACCCCTGACCCTCCAAGTCACAGCGCCCTTCTCCCAGCCTCCACACCCTCATCTGCAGGAGTTCAACAGCCCCAAAGTTCCATATGCCCCCTCCCCACAACACTCACAGCCTTACAACTTTGGAGACCATCAAAAATAATTCCATCACACTCTTGGTCAATATAGGAAACCCAAAGTTCCTAGGTTAGTCCTCAACACTAGGTCTCTCTACTCTATGTATCCCTTAATTTCATCATATCTTTCCAAATTCAGAACCCATTATACTATGTCCTCTGGAAATCATAAAATGCCTTGTTCTATTTCCTCCTAAATATTGCCTTTACCTTTTTGCTCTAACTGTAACCCAACTATTCCCTAAAAACTCTCTTCCGCTATAGGCTCCTCAAATCATGGCTAATTTCTCTCCCATATTCCAATTATCACTGTCCTGCTTCCTCATCATTCTAGAAAAGTTCCACCTCTCTCCAAAAACCAAGCAAGGCAACTCATACCATCAGACTAAACAACTTTTACCACTCCTAGTTGCAGTTAACATCAGTTTCTATAATTCCCACAAGATTTTAATTATTATTTTACTATCATCTGTCTCTATCAATTGCACATAACTGAATCTCCC
The DNA here is from genome assembly GCF_000956105.1 of Propithecus coquereli. NCBI lineage: Eukaryota > Metazoa > Chordata > Mammalia > Primates > Indriidae > Propithecus > Propithecus coquereli. The sequence continues at coordinate 3,131,284 of NW_012135747.1, read as the reverse complement.
AATACCCTCAAACCTCAGATTTAAAACTCTTAACCTTCAATAAGCTTGTCCTCCAGCCATTTCATTTATAGACCTCTTCACTACCAATAACAGCAACCCCTTCATGATCTCAACCCCAAGTATCCAATTCTAAAACATTACCTCCCATTTTTCTAGTTAATCAGCCTGACAAGAAGTCAGGCAAAAAAGAATTTTTAATATTACCAACATAAGAATATTCATCCTCCATCATTAACAGTAAAGGTCACCTTGAGTTTACAGAGTACTTAGAGATATTATGTAATGATAGTACAAAGCTCACTCCCTCTCATTCTTTGATGCCAAACATGCTCAATCATATTGGCATTAACAATCCTCAGTCAAGTTTTTACTGTCTTTTGCCTCCTCATGTCCTAGTTATGTTATCTTCTTACCTAGTTTATATTCCATGGTCCACCATTACAGTCAGCTCCCTAGTGGCCCTCTCTAGCTTTGTTTTATTTACCTGGTAAAACCTATGCCCTAACTAAATGCAGCCTTCCACACAGTTAAACCCAAATAGCTAAACATAGGCTGAGAAGATTACACACCATGCTGATTGGTTTCACTTTAAATACATGATGATAATATCCAGTGGGGCTTTGGTGCTTCCCAATGATCTTTTCCATATTTCTACAGTCAATTCATTCTCCTAGACAACTATTGAACATCTGTTTCCTCAAACCTCCAACATTTTCTCTACCATCCTCACTATAATAGATTAAACATATTCTACATATATACCCCACCATATCTAGCAACCTAGAATTCATATAGCCATTAGTGTGGACAAGCTATTTAAACCCTTATCTAAGCCAACCTCTCCATGTGTACAATGCCTCCTAATTCTCCTCACTTTCTTAAGTACATTGCTGTCTTCTCTCTCATGTATCAATAATATTGTTCACCCTTTTTGATCATTTTAATCAGCACTAAATAAGATGTTATATCTCCCAGAAGCCATTACATATCTGGAAAACCCAAGATAATCAACTGATAAAAACTACTATAAACAATATAAGAATTTAGTAAGGTATTATGGTACATATTAATTCAGAGAAAGCAAGAGGGATTATATGTACAATATAAAGAAATAAAACACACTATTTACAATATCAAAAAAGGAGGTAAAATATTAGGAGAAACATAACAAAATTTATGTAAGATATATATGAAGAAATTCTAATAATACAATTGAAAACACAAAAGAAGACTTCAGAAAATGGAATTATATTGGGTAGAAAAACTCAACATCATAATACATTAATTCTCCTTAAGATAATTTATAAATATTATACTATCAGAATAAAAATACAACAGTTGGTTTGGGGGTATTTGTTTCTGGTGTTATTATTTTCTTTTTGAACTAAGGTAGCTGACCCCAAAGTTTTTAGGAATAGTAAGGATACAAGAATTGCAAGAAAACCTATTACAAAAAACCATAAAGGATGAGAGAATGAGCACTACCATACATTCAATTGGAAAAAAAGAATAGCCAAAACAATGTTGAGAAACAATTTTAAAAGTCCAAGACTTTGGACTGTCTGACTTCAAAACTTATGATATATCCTCAGTAATCCATACAACATGTCATTGGGTTGAAGATACACATATAAATAAATGGTACAGAATAGTGAGTCCAGAAATAGATCCACACATATATGGACAATTAATTTTCAACAAAGGTGTACGGCAATTCAATAAGAAAAGGATAATTTTTTCAATATGTGGTGCTGGAAATTGGCTAGCCATATGCAAAAAAAAAAAAGAAAAAAAATGGACCTGAACCCTCACCTCACACCATAAACAAAAAGTAACTCAAAGTAGATTGCAGACTTGTTAAGATCACAGACTTATTAAATATGAAAGCTAAAACTTTAAAACTCCTAGAAGAAAACATAGAAGAAAATATTACCTAGTGGTCATGGGTTTGGCAAAGATATTTAAAGTAGAGCACAAAATTATAAAAGAAAAATACACTGAACTTCATCAACACTAAAAAATTTTGCTCTTCAAAAGACATTGCTACAAAAATGAAAAGGCACACCAAGACTAAGAGAAAATATTTAAAAAACAAGTATACCACAAAGGACTTATACCTAAAATATTTAGGTATAAATATTGGTATAAATAGGTATAAATATATATTGGTATATATAGGTATAAATATAAATATTACAACTTGATAAAAAGACAAACAATCCACAATTTTTTTAAATGAGCAAAAGATTGAAGTGACAAAGCATTTCACCAAATAAAAAACAGATAGAAAATAAGCCCATGAAAAGATGTTTAACATCATTAGTAATTAGGGAAATAGAAATTAAATTGAGATATTGCTACACACCCTAGACTAGGATGGCTGAAATTAAAAAGACCGGCCATAAAAAAGTCTGTTAGCAAGAATGTGAACCACTGAAACTCTCATACACAGACAGTAGGAACGTAAAATGTCATGACTATTTTGGAAAACTGTTTGGCAGTTTCTTAAAAAGGTAAACATACATCTACAACATGACTCAACTATTGCACTCCTAGATATTTACCTAAGACAAATGAAAGTTTATGTCTACAGAAAGACTTACACATCAATGTTCATAGCAGCTTTATTATTAATATCCCCAAACCAGAAACAACCCAAGTATCCATCAGCAAGTGAATGAATACACAAAGTGGTATCCATAAAATGGAATACTATTGTGCAATTAAAATAGAAAACTATTGATACACACAATAACATGGATGAATCTCAAAATAATTATGCTGAATAAAACAAGCTAAACAAAAATACGTATTATATGTTTCCATGTATATAAAATTATAGAAAATGTAAATTAATCTATAGTGATCTGCAGTGACATAAAGCAAATCAGTGGTAACCTGGGGAGGTGAGGAAAGGGGAGGAGGGGAGACACAGGAGGGAGGAGAAAGGGGCAGGAGAAAACTCTAGGGAGTGATGAGTATGCTTACTCTCTTGATTATAGTGATGGTTTCACCATCAACATATTTCAAAACTCATAAAAATGTAGACTTAAAATGTGCATTTTATTACATATCAATTGTACCTCAATTCACCTATTTTTTAAAGCCTTGATAATTTAAACACTGACACTGTAGGGTGAGTAGGAAAAATTGAAAATCTAAAAATAGATCCAAATACATAAAAGAGTGTAATATTACATGAAAAAAGTGACATCTCAAACAAACTGAAAAAGACTTGCTAGTCAAGACATACTATTGGAAAAACTGCATAACCATCCAGAAAAGAATTAAATAAAATTGGATGCATACCTCACACTATATCATTATATTCTAGATGCATATATTCTAAATAGATCAAAGATTTGCTTGTAGAAAGTTCAACCACGTGAAAATTCCATTTTAATGTCAGGCTGGGGGTGGAGGAGGTGGTTTCTAACTATGACTGAGTCAATGGAAGAAAAAATTTATAAATCTGAATAAAATAAAAATCCTCTCCATGTCAAAAAGACACCATAAACAAACTCAAGAGACAACCAACAATCTGGAGAAGGAATGACAATGTGATATTACAAAGATTGAATCTCCAGAACATTAAAAAAACTCCTAAAAATCAACAAGCAAAAGAAATCTAATAGCTCAAAAGAAAAATGAGTAAAGGATATGAATAGATATGCATAAGTATAGATAAAATGCTTAATCTTCCTGATAAAAAATGACAATTGAAACCACGCTAAGTAACAGCTTTTGCCTATCAGCTTGGAAAAACAACCAAAGTTTACCAGCATGCCTTTGGTTAGGCTGTAGGATTCAGGTATATGCCCTCACGCATTGTGAGAATGTAAATCAGTACCACCACTTTTACAAATGTATGTGCCCTTTAACCCAAAAGTATTACTTCTGAGAATTTATCCTATGAATAACATTTGGCTCACCTGTGAAATTATATATGTGTGTATATACATACATACGGCGTTATTAATTACATTATTCTATGTAATGGCAAAAGATTAAGAAAAATTAAAATGTTCATCAATAAAGTACTGTGAAATAAATTTTGGTACATCTATATAATTGAATCCTATCAAGCTATTACAAAAAAGAATAAGGTAGATCTCTATATACTGATGTGAATAGATCTCCAACTTACAATGTTAAGTAAAAAAAAAAAAAGCTACAGAGGAGTCGTAAGGTTGTCACTTTCCTGTTAAATGATGAGATAATAAGAAAAAATACTTATGTTTTCTTATATGTATAAATAATTTCTGGAAGGATACATAAGAAACAAAACAACAAACACTGGCATGGATGTGGAGAGATAGGAACACTCTTACACTGCTGATGGGACTGCAAATTAGTACCACCTCTGTGGAAAATAATTTAGAGATATCTCAAAGAACTAAAAATAGAAATATCATTTGATCCAGAAATTCCACTACTAGGCATGTACCCAAATTAAAAAAAGTTATTTTATAATAAAGACATCTGCACTCGAATGTTTATGGCAGCACAATTCGCAATTGCAAAGATGTGGAAACAACTCAAGTGCCCATCAATACATGAGTGGATTAATAAAATGTGGCATATGTATACCATGGAGTACTACCCAACCACAAAAACAATAGTGAATTAGCACCTCTTATATTATCCTGGGTGGAGCTAGAGCCCATTCTTCGAAGGGAAGTATCACAAGAATGGAAAAACAAGCACCATATGTACTCGACATCAAAGTGGTACTAACTGATCAATGCTTAGGTACTCACGTGGAAATAATATTCATTGGGTGCCAGGCAGGTGGAAGGGGGGTGGAGTGGATGGGTAAATTCATAACTAATGGGTGCGGAGCGCACTGTCTGGGGGATGGGCATGCTTCTAGCTCTGGTTTGGGCGATGCAAAGGCAATATGTGTAACCAAAATGTTCGTACCCCATAATATTCTGAAATCTAAAAAAAGAAAATAAATAAATACATAAATAAAATTTTAAAAAGAAACAAATAATTTTTATTACTCTGATGGATGAGTTGTATAGAAGAGGGCAGGGCAGTCAAGGGAAACTTCACTGTATTGTTTCATATATAAATTTTCTGATCTGTCTACATGTCTGTCTCTCCCTAGAAAACTACATGCCCCAGGAGGTCAGTCACTCAGTTGTAATGTTTAATGTGGTACCTCCAGCACCTCAAATAGTTCCTAGCAAATGGTAGAACTTATATAAAATTTACTTTTGTTGATAAAAGTGCACATTTTTAAAAATTTGAGACCACTGTATTAAATGATCTCTAAGATTTTTCTTACAGCTCTAGAATAAGTTTGGGCAAAATTTTTTTGTAAAGAGCTAGATACTAAATATTTTAGACCTTCTTGTCCATATGGTCTCTGTCAGGAGTACTCAGCTCTGCTATTATAACACAAAGCAACCACAGGAAAATAAGTAAATGAATGGGTGTGGCTGTGTTCTAATAAAATGTTATTTATAACAACAGGCAGCTAGCCAGGTTCAGTCCAAGGGCTGTAGCTTGCCAAACCCTGCTCTAGAATTTTATGTTCTCTGGTTATCCATCAACTGAACCTGGAAAAGCATATAAGGTTTCCATCTATAAAAATAAAAAATTAAATGAACGAATGAACAAATAAATATTAACCAACTTTCCCATGAGGAATATAGTTAGACTGCTTTAATTTTTATACATCAGATTTACTTTTTTTATACTGAGAATATAAGAATGTATCTCCAGATAGGTGACTTTTGAGCAGGGACCTGAAGGAAATAAAGGAGCAACCTATGTGGTATCTAAGGAAACAGGGTGCCAGGGAGAAGAAACAGTAAAGACAAACTACTTTAAGAGAAAACTTGTTTGACTTGTATTAAAATTATTTTTAATCATTTTATTAAAGTAAAAATTCCTATATCAGAGAACACCAAATGTATAATTTATTAGTTTATTTCATTATATAAATATGTCTCTCTTAAGGACACAACTGAAATGTAAATAAATTTGAGACTATCCATTTAATAACACAACTGCCAGAAGCACATGTCCCTGAGACACGTTTGACGCTGAGTTACTAGAAGTTCAAGATAATATTCTTTGCCCTGCCCGATTTATTAAAATTATTTTAATGTATACTTTGTCCTGTCATGATCATGAGAAGAGAACAAGAGACATCAGAAGATGTAGTTTCTAATTCTAACTCTACCACTAACTAGCTGTGTGGCAAGTTTTTTTAATGGTAAAAGACAAGAATTGGAGTAGATGATGCCTGCTCTTCCTATACTAACATTTGGTAACTTCTGGAGACATTTTTGGTTGTCACACCTGGAGAGTGCTGTTGTCATCAAATGTATAGAAGCCAGGGATGCTGCTAAAAGCCTACAATGCAGAAGACAGTCCCTACAATAATGATCCGACACTATCAATAATGCCAAGGTTAAGAAACTGTCCTAATGATAAGGATACCCTTCTACTTCACTGAGGGTAGTCAATGACTATCACATATTAATTAGGAATACTTTTGGCTAACAAAACTTGAAATAAATGGTAGTTTATTTTCCTGAAAACAAATTCATAAGGGTGGCTGCCTGCAGTAGAACAACATTAAGAGCTCATAGCCTCGAGGCAACAGCCACATTCTAGGGAGAAGTTGTGGATGGGGCAATACTATGATCTGAATATTTATGCTGCACCAAAATTCATACATCAAAATCCTAACCCCCAAAGTGATGATATTAGGAAGTGAGGCCTTTGGAGAGGTGATTAGTTCATGAAGGTAGAGCCCTTAGGAATGGGATTAGTGCCTTTGTGCCCTTATAAAAGAAGCCAAAGGGAACTCATTCACTCCTTCCACCATTAGACAATAGAGCAAGAAGGCACCATGTATGGGAAAGTGGGCCCTCACCAAACACCAGATATACTGGCACCTTGATCTTGTTCTTCCCAGACTCCAGAACTGTGGGAAATAAACTTTTGTTGTTTACAAGTTACCCAGTTTAGGTATTTTGTTATAGAAGCCCAAAACTAAGAGAGGGAGAAAGCAGTAGCACTAGCCACATCTGTGCCTTTTATCAGGAAAGCAAAATCTAACATCTCAGTGGAGAGAACTACCTTCAAGGGAGGTTGGGAAAGTCATTTGGTCCTCTCTGTCTGCAAGAGAAGCTGAGCTGGTAAGCACTTAGCTTTTTCAGACTTTACCAGGGAGACTAGAAAGAGAGGAGGGGATTGGAAATCAGTCTTAGGTAAATCAGTTAATAGAGCCTATTCTACAGTCAATCTCCTCTCACAGAAGTTAAGATGAATAATAAGCAATAAATAAGTCCTCATCAAACAACTGCTTTCTGTGATTTCTTCCTTGGTAAAGATGAAAGAATAGGTGCATAAGTGCTTAAAATCTAGTTCATACAACTCACAAGGTACTCTGTAATCAATATAATTTAAAAAGTGGTGCTTGCTTCATTGACCCACCAGTCACACATTCTGCTTTTTGTATGCTATAATTAGATATTAAGTTAGGGAGGAAAAAAAATAAACTGATAAGCCAAATACCCCTCTCACAGAGTGAGAGACAAACTAAAAATCTATCTATCAGAGACTAATATAGTGAAAAATCTTGGAAACCCTCTTCAGGGAACACTTGGCAAAGTAGTTTAATTATAGAGAACAATCTCAATAGCTGGCAGGAAAAGCCATTCCTAACTAACCTGCCTGGGTCCTTCAGAGATATTACTGCCTTGATAAGGGAACTTCAATATATGTCAAAGCTCAGAGATATATGTTAGAGCCCATAGGTATGATGCCTTTTGAATCTGTGCAAAGCTGTGCAAGCCAGTGGTATAAATTCAAGACTCTTTCACTTACATTTAAAATGAAAGAGGCATGTTTGCAATCCAGTGCACAGATAAAAGAGCCCTCTTCCTCTAGGGAAGCATATATCCTAACCAGTCCAACATACTTTAATTTGGATTTCTGTTTGGTACAGACCCTGCTAAACTTTATGTAAGCCTCAGTAGACGTAATATATTCAGATTTTCAAATGGATCTAAAAAGATTCGACCTCTGAGATTGCTGCTAAAAAGAAAAACTTATGAACTGGAAAGTAAAATGTGTGTGTAGCAGCATTAGGGAGAGGAAAGAAGGTATCTATTAAGAAGGAGATAATGAGAAGCCAGCAAGAGAGGAATTTGTCAGAATAGGTTAAGAGTTGGGACAAGTTGAAGTCTCCCAGGTCTTTTCAGTTTAGCATGCCTAGAGGGAAATTCTGTAGTTAAAGTAATTTAATATTATAAACTTGAGTTTTTCATCTTAATAATTTCCAAATAAAATTTCCCTTAGACTGACAGTAAAAAACTGATTAAAGTACAGTTTAATCAGAATATAGAAATTTGGGGATAAATTATTTTCAATTTTTTTGAATATTGCTGAATTCTGAGATTCAAATTTTTTGTTCAAACTATTCTCTTTCTGTAAAAATAGCTTATTTTTTATTTTTAATTTACTCCTTATAATTGTCGATATTTATGGGATACATAGTAATGTTTAGATACATACAATGTATACTGATCAGATCAGGGAAATTAACATATCCATCATCTCAAACATGTATTATTTCTTTGTATTGGGAATATTGAATATCCCCCTTCTAGCTATTTGAAACTACATAATATATTATTGTTAATTATAATCATTCTACAGTGCTATAGAACACTAGAACTTATTCCTCCTATCTAGCTGTAATTTTGTATCCTTTAACAAATCTCTCCCTATCCCTCCCTTCTCTCTACCTTTCTCAGCCTTTAGCGCCCTTTCTTTTTACTGCTACGAAATCAACTTCTTTTAGCTTCCACATATGAGTGAGAACATGCAGTGTTTTAACTTTCTGTTCCTGGCTTATTTCACATAACATTATGTCCTCTTGTTCCATCCATGTTGCTATGAATGACAGGATTTTATTCTTTTTATGGCTGAATAGTATTCCATTGTGTATATATACCACATTGTCTTTATTTAATAGATCATTTCATGCTCTTTAAAATTTATTTTAAATTCTCATGGCCTCACATGGCACACTAAACAAAAATTTTAATGAAATTGTATTCATTTTTATCAATTTATAATTTATCCTATCAATTTTTAAAAAAAACTTGAAAACAATGTAGGATAAATACATGTATAAAATAAGCAGAATTAAAATAAGAATAAACTAAAAATCAGTTAATGAAGGTATGTTATGGTAATTATAGTAGGAAAACTTAGCTTATAAGAACTACTAAAATTAAACTCCAGGTTTTATTAATTAATAGCCATGAGCTTCTTGGCAACATAGCTCTCATCATTTTCTATAAATAAAACCATTTGTTTTTTACTACATATGCATTTATGTGTATATGCATCCATAAAGAGACAGAATAGTGTAATAGCAAAAGCATGAACTTTTAATGTAAGTCTTGAAATTGTATTCCTTACTTCATTTTAATATTACACTTAATATTACATATATTAATTAATCTCTTTTTTTAAAAATTAATTGTCCTGAATTTTTAATGTACTGGATCATTTGTTTAAAATAAGCTTCTAAACAGAAAGTATAATGGTCTCATTTATTTATTCAACAGGGAGATGAAGAAGTTAATTTGTTGAGGACCTACCCTATGTCAAGCAATATGAAAGATGCTTTACAAGCATTATTCTATTTAATCTTCACAATAGTCCTGGGAAGAAAGTATTGCCGTACCCACTACATGGCTGAGAAAACAGCTCAGAGAGGTTAGGACACACTGTTAAGTAGTGGAGTTGGAACTTGAACTCATTTGCTTAATGGCATATTAATATTCTCACCACTACATGCTGTGGTCTCATAGAAAGTACTAACTGATCATGTATTTGGTACCAAAGACCAACTTAAAATATCGTATGAACTCAGAATCAAAGCTAGAACACGGTCGTTGATTTTTAAGATGTTTACACTCCACTTAACTTCACTAATCTAACTAGAGCTATGCCAGGTGTATCTTAGATTTTAATAATTTTTTAATAATAAATCCAAATATATAATCAGCCAGTAGATATGTACTGAGTTTCTACTATATGGCAGCCATATGCAAAGCATTGTATATGGTGAATAAAGCAAAAATAAAATACTTCTAACATTGAACAGTGAGGTTTATTAGCATCTGCAATGTACGTAACAGAGGTAAAAATAATCTGTAGGGATTTTTTTTAACTTTTTCTTTCAGACTACTGAAGAAATTCTGTTCTACCTAATGTCATACCAGTTTTTCTGATTTATTCCTATGTCAGGATTAATGCTCTTTTACTAAGGACCACTAACTGATTCCTTACCATTTGCACCATTAAATTCTACAGAATTAAGATAAATCTACATTTGTGTAAAAAACATTACTGTTTTGTTCCTCATCATTATTTATATATTTATACATCACCCTATATCAGAAAGAATATAAAGTGGCTTACAAGGATACATAAAATACAAATTAGCATAAATTAAAAGTTGATTAGAAAGAAAAAATAAAGATGAAGACAAAATGAGGTAGCTATACATCACTGCGGTGACCACAAATTTGGCCCTTTTATCTCTAGCAACCAATCTGAAATAAGAAAACTTAACACTTATAGAATTTACAATTCCAAAGGGAGTTTTTTCATTTCTTAAGAAAAATACAATACCCTTAGCATTAAAATGTTTTAATTTCTTCAAAACTTCTTTAACAAATATGTGTGAGCTAATAAATAGCTATCTTCATTCTTCATCCACAAAATATATGCAACAGCATCTTTATAGATCTGGCTTTTATTTTTCCAGGAATAAAAGAAAAGGTTTTGAGTTATATGTTTATAATCTTCTGGATCCCCACTACTCACACACACCCCATCTCTAAGAGAACAGATTCTTCCCTGTTTGATAAATTCCAAGGTCCTCCTACATTGCACAGGCTCAAAGTATGGAGGAACAGGAAACTGAAACAGGTCCCTCAGGTGAGGGTCAAGTATTTAATAAAACTTCAAGCCAGAGAGGAAAGGGAAGAAATATAGGAAGCCTGTATGATCCAGGTTAGAGCAAAAGCTTTCTGGGAGCTTAGAAATGAACCATGGAATGGGAGAGAGAAATTTTGCAGCTGCTGCATATAGGAGATTGTAGAAATGAGAGAATGAGAAAAAAATATTTCAGAAAGCCTTACTGTGTGTTATGCAATTAAAGTTCTTTTTAATTATTTTGGATGCCACTTTTTTTTTTTTTTTTTTTTGAGACAGAGTCTCGCTCTGTTGCCCAGGTTAGAGTGCCGTGGCGTCAGCCTAGCTCACAGCAACCTCAAACTCCTGGGCTCAAGCGATCCTCCTGCCTCAGCCTCCTGAGGAGCTGGGACTACAGGCGTGTACCACCATGCTCGGCTAATATTTTCTATATATATTTAGCTGTCCAGCTAATTTCTTTCTATTTTTAGTAGAGATGGGGTCTCGCTCTTGCTCAGGCTGGTCTTGAACTCCTGAGCTGAGCGATCCTCCCGCTTCGGCCTCCCAGAGTGCTAGGATTACAGGCGTGAGCCACCACGCCCAGCCTAGGATGCCACTTTTTTTATGTGAAATGCTACCAAAACAGGGCTAGCTTTTTGCAGCTTCCATTCTAATGACCCTTGTATTGAATAATAGCATCCCAGGGCCTCCTGTGGTTCTGGCACACTATCTCCAGTACACAAAAAGGGACTTCTCCATCTGTGCAGAATTCACATATGCAAGAATAAGACTTTTTAATTTTTCAAACCCCAGAAGTTTTCATTCAGAAACTACAAAGAACATAAAGGGGGAATTTAAACCTAAAAGAGCACTTATACCACATAAAATTTTTTCGTGCCACTAATCTCTATAGAGATCCAGAATCTCTCATTGGCCATATATTGGTTAAAGCAGTGGTTTCCAGGCTTCTCCACAAACTGTGATAGAATAAAGTTTTCACTATCGTTACCTTTTGATTGTAAAAACATATATGTGTATATGGTTAGAAATACTAGTTTAAAGAAATAAGGAATCATATACAGGAGACTTGCCCAGCTCTCCACCCTTCTTTCCTTTTCCCTACCTCATTCTCCTAAACTAAGGCTGCAAGAGAAATGAGCATTCTGAACTCAAAGCAACAGCCCACCACCAGGGCAAGATAGCCATATCTAGGAACTATAATACATTCCCACAGAAGATTCAGTAGCAGGTGTTGTACCATAGTGCCTGGTGGGGACACCCTGGAAGGTCTCAAAAAAAAAACTTGGTGAGTGTTGGAGGACAACGGAAGTTTAACACTCATGCAAGTGAAAGCCATCAGCCTTTGCACTGGAACTTTAATATCAAGCCTCTTGGGTACACCCAGTGCAGCAGGAGATATTTAAATCATACACAAAATAGAAATAATATCACCTGACCTGCTTATATCTCTACATTATTTTGAGCATCTAAAGATGAAATACAGAAAAAGGTACTCAGAAACTGTAATGTACAGTATAAATACATGGTAATATTATAACTAAGTTGCAAAGAAAAAAATTACTTCTCTAAAATTACCGTGCACTATAGGGAATGTTCTTCTATAATAAAAATATGCAACTTATTTGGAGAGTCTGATCTAAAGCATAAGGAGTTCTTACTTTTTATAACTAAATATGCAATTTCATTTCATTTATTTACATTTACTCCTATTCTCAACTATTAATATCTGGAATTCTTCTGAACAGAAATCTTTCATTACTGAGACCTTACATCAAGCACAGGTCTCAGGCTCCACGCTCACTCCAAGTCCATCTCTTTCTGTCTTCTAACATACCACCCTTACAGCCCTCTATTCAGATGGTAAAACTGGCCTTTCTCATATTCTTTTACTTTAAGATCTGACTTCATACTTGTTTGAATTGAGTTGAAAGCCTTCATTAAACATCAGCAAAAAAAGACTGTGACAAAAGATTCCAGGGGAAAAATGAGCGAAAGGGAAAGAAAAACAGAACATTGGGAACATCTTTTTAAAGGAGAGAAAAAAATCACAAGAATGGAAAAACAAGCACCACATGTACTCCCCATCAAATTGGTATTAACCAATCAACACTTATGTGCATATACAGTAGTAACATTCAT
>NW_012135747.1:3112728-3114347 GCF_000956105.1 Propithecus coquereli | reverse complement strand
ACTTTAAAAAAAGAAAAGAAAAACAATCCTCCCATATTATGAACAGATTTACTTTTAAACAAATTTGATAATTGATTATAAAATCAGAAATGAGTTTATAAATACTTTTATTTTGACATCCTATGTTGATTATGAGAATAATAAAAATGAGCAATTCAGAGGAATATAATCCCAAATATTAAATCTTGTCCCCCTACAAATGAACATTCTAATATCACTGTGGAGTAAATATTTTATGGAAAAGATAATATTGGGATCATACCACCTTTGTTTGGTTATCAAAGAATTAGTTTGCAGATGGAAAATTTTTAAGTGTTAATAAACAATACATTGCAAACCACACATTTTTTAAATACCCCCCAAATTATGTACACAAACAAGAAAATTTTAGTGAATATATGCAATTGCTGTGGGCAGTTTTAAGATTCTAATATTTAGCAAAGTGGTGGTAATAATATGTAATATTGCATTCTCTAGGATATTATAGATGTAATCTTATTGGGGTTTTCTTTTAACACACTAAACCATACAGGCTAACTTTAAAACCATTTAGAAAAGAATTTTAGAATTAAATTACAGAGAAATTTACAATTAAATTAAGAAACTGTCAATTAAAACTCTTGTTGTCATCCTAAACTGTGAGAGATCATCTAATAACATGCTAATAATAACACTACTAAGTGTTGTATATATTTCAGATAGAAAATTTTCAGATAGACTATTCCCAGGCTAAAATAAAAACAAAATTTTTTTAAAAAAACAAAAAATACTGATTACCAGTGATCACGTTAATACAGTGACATTCCTGAGTAAAGGAAAAGTATTAAATCAGAGTCTACATTTTCAGAGTTGATCCACTCTAAAACTCCCAATAGAAAGCCAATTTATTTTATGCAATAAAACAAAAGAAAGGAAATAACTCTAAGAGAAAAGATAAGGTTGTTGTATATTATAAAGATGATATTTCATCCATATAAAAGAAAAAAATACCTTAATGAAGGCTATTGAATCCAATTCCTAACCTATCTACTGCATAACTATGGGGGAAATGTGTTAAATTCCTTATATTTAATCTCACCATTGGAATTCTTACATACAGTAAATAAAATCAAATTTCCATCCAAATACTGGCATAAGTGTAGTTCAATATTAAAACATATGTTCACACAAAAACTTGTACACAATATTCATGGCAACATTACTCATAATAGCCAAGAAGAAGAAATAACCTAAATGTCCATCAATTGGTAAATGGATAAATAATATTTAGTATATTCATGAAATAGAGGATTACTTAGCAATATAAAAGAATGAAGTACTAATACATGCTACAACATGGATGAACCTTAAAAGAATTATGCTATCAAATTCTCCATCATAGTGTGACCTTTTGGTGAATCAAAGAAAACGAGATAATGTCTTTTATTCCTTTATTATTTCAGAAAGCAAGAAAAAGAATTATTGAGAGGATCATATGGTCTTTATTTTTACTTCTGTTTATGTGATGAATTACATTTATTGTTACTCCATAAATTAATATAAATATATTGGAGACAGAAACGTCTCAGGAGTTTTGCAGAGCTTTGCCCTGAAGGAATATGTGAACGTGTTAGTTTGCA
>NW_012135747.1:3110987-3112678 GCF_000956105.1 Propithecus coquereli | reverse complement strand
TAATCACAGTCTCTTGATGCTTCACAAATTGATTGCCATGTGAGCTGTATTTAACTCAGGCTAGTTTGAGCCCGGGAGCGCATGAAGAAAAACTCCGAAGTTCGTTGTGAAAATCTTACTTGTTGATGTTCTTATTGCTACAATTAATATTGACTATTTAATTCTAAAAGCGTGGATTGCATTGCATATAACTCACGCACAGAAAACAATAAAAAATAACAAATTAGAAATGATTGTTTTGTTTTAATAAAACACCGTGGCCCCAGGGAAAAACATTTTTTTTCTAGTGTGGCAGTCAATATGCTAAAGGAATTGCTTTGTAACTTGACCACCAGATGGGACATCTCTCTTAGACTGCAACGCAAGGAGAAACTGATGAGAAAAACCTATGAGATTCTATTAGGAAAAGAAGGATAAGGGACACTACAGGAAGGAGCCATTTGTAATCATTGTCTCCTCCACATAATTGAAAGCTGTGGACCAGAAGTCAAATAATGGCTGGGAACACACCTCCCAACAAGCAAGAATTGAGATAACCAGCTCTAACATAAGCAACACAGAAATAATTACTCTCATAAATTCCCTTCACAGTGTTAATACAAAACATCAACACTATGGTGCTGACAGCAGCAGGCAGGGAAGTGGTAGAAAATTTAGATCCAGTACTTTCCCTTAAACTTAGATCAGCGTATCCTCGCAATATCTATATTGTAAAAGTACAAACAGAACTACACGGAACTGTGATGGAACAAGTTTCAGAATCTGAATAGCAGGAAACATCTTCAGATTATAATAACATAGATTCTATACACTGGGGAAAAGAAGCCCTATTCAATAAATTGTGCTGGGAAAATTGAATAGCCACATGTAGAAGAATGAAACAGGATCCCTATCTCTCACCACTCACAAAAGTTAATTCAGGATGGATAAAAAATTTAAATGTGAGGCGTGAAACCATAAGAATTCTAGAAGAAAATGTAGGAAAAACTCTTCTAGATATTGGCCTAGGCAAAGAATTTATGACTAAGACCCCAGTGGCAATTACTGTAGCAACAAAAATAAATAAATGGGACTTGATTAAATTAGCATAGCTAAGGAAATAAACAACAGAGCAAATAGAAAACATATAGAATAGAAGAAAATATTCACAAGCTATACATCCGATAAAGAGCTAACAACAGAATCTACAAAGAACTCAAGTAAATCAGCAAGATAAAAACAAACAACCCCATAAAAATTGGACAAAAGATATGAACAGAAGCTTTTCAAAAGAAGATAGACTAATGGCCAATAAACATATGAAAAAATGCTCAACATCTCTAATCATCGGGGAAGTGCAAATTAAAACTACAACGAGATAACACCTAACTCCAGTGAGAATGGCTTTTATCATAAAGTCCCAAAACAACAGATGCTGCCGTGAATGTGGAGAGAAAGGAACACTTATACACTGCTGGTGGGACTGCAAACTACTACAACCTCTATCAAAAGTAGTTTGGAGATACCTCAAAGAACTGAAAGTAGGCCGGGCACAGTGGCTCACGCCTGTAATCCTAGCCTCTGGGAGGCTGAGGCAGGAGGATTGCTTGAGGTCAGGAGCTCAAGATCAGCCTGAGCAAGAGCGAGACCCCGTCTCTACTAAAAATAGAAAGAAATTATCTGGACAACTAAAAATATATATAGAAAAAATT
>NW_012135747.1:3102279-3103032 GCF_000956105.1 Propithecus coquereli | reverse complement strand
TTATATTTGTCAGGATTCTTGCTATATTGACTTTGCTCCCAGTATTAATTGTGGGGGTCTAGATAGACTGTGCCCATGAGTTCCAGTGATTGGTGAATTCTTCCACCTCTACACGGTGATTGAATTAAACAAAATCCTCAGGTAGCTCATGTGTACGCAAAAGTCAGAGAAACATTAAAAAAGAAAAAAATGGAACGATGAAGACATTTAATGAAATAAACCTTAAATGGATTATCTAATTAGATAGAATAATACAGTAACATGTATTACTCTTGCCTTCAAACCAAAAGGAGATTTTTTAAATATTTTATGCACATCTCTGGAGTAATTCTGTCATCAATTGCAAATAAATTAAAGCACTTTCTCATATTCAAGAAAGAATGTAGATGAATATCAGCAAAATAACTGGTCTTCAGAAATTTAGAAACTAATGTAATTTGAATCTTTCCTTTGCCAGGGAACATATATGCCAACTGAGATAGTCAGAGTTATGATTCAAATTTCATTCTTTTATAAAGACAATGGTACAGTAGCTATATTCACATAATCTCCTTTCTTAAATTAGGCACATATCTAATGTACTAGTGTTTCTTCAGGGTTAAACAGGATACTTTAAAAGCTAACAACTAATAAGCCAATTATTTTTACTAATGAAAAAAACATTTAAATCTATTTGTGTAGTTTGTACTTTGGATCCCCTAAGACAAATTCAGGAAGAATTAACAAATAGTTGTTACACAAATTATGCATGAT
>NW_012135747.1:3097970-3098879 GCF_000956105.1 Propithecus coquereli | reverse complement strand
CTAATTCTGAAAAATAAATACTAAAGGCCTTTTTGTTTTAAATCAAATGCAGAACGAGAACTAGAATATTCATTTTATTTTCTTAATACAACCTTCTCCCCACCAAACATACCACAAAAAGAAATGAGCCAACACAATAACAATGCATGAGACAAAGTTCATACCATTGTGGTGATTGATGATGGTGTGTATTATCCTCTCAGATTCACAGATTAGGGCTCCACATACGCATGCAGTGCCAAGAACAGAACTTGGCACATGGTGGGTTCTGAACAATGTTGCTAAATGAATGAAGGTTGGAGACTCCCAATACATATAAAACACGATTGTTATCAAAAATGAAGGTGCCTAGAAATAATAACTGTAACTGATAGAGAATACACATAGCATCTTTCCTTTGAAATATATTCCAAATTTCAGATATGTATCTTTCTGGATATATTATTATGAGAGCATAAATGCTGTTCTGGTTAGGAAAAATCAATAAATACTGAAAAAATTACCAGGGTCTACAAAATTTGGGCCGAATAGCTATTAATACAGTCAGCCCTAATGAATGTTGTATTACTTTCTCTCATCTTTGCTTATCTTTACTAGGTGTGTGACTGATGAGGATGTTTAAACGAATAGACAAATAGATGCATACTTCTACACACTTCATATTACTGTTTGCATTTATCAACAAATATTCAGCCTCAATTGTCTTTGACAACAGATTTTAAGAAATAATAAAATTCTTCAACAGGCTTCCAATTCAATGCTCTTGTCACTGTAATAAAACAGCATTAAAGATGAAATGAAAGCCAGATATGACAGAGAAACTGCTGATGAGCTAGAAATGTATGGTTATTTTCTCCTTAATGTTATTTACATATGAGTTTTTGCTTCTCCTACAAATGCCATAAATAA
>NW_012135747.1:3092397-3096830 GCF_000956105.1 Propithecus coquereli | reverse complement strand
GTACAAGGCAGGTAAGGAACAACATGCAGATATGAAGGCAAGACCTATATATACTACAATGCCATATATTTTTGGTAATAAACTTCCTGGTAGCTAAAAAAAAATGAAAAAAATTGTTTTGGCAACAGTTCATTTATTAATACCTTTAAAGGTAACTGAAGGATTGTGATGATATATAATATCTGCTAAGATTTCAAGGCACTCTAGATAAATTTCCAAATACTATTCTTGTCTGTATTTTGAGTCAACCAATTTCTAAATATTGTTTAGACAATATTTAGACAGAAAAATATCATCATCATTATAGTCAATAATTTTCTTCCTAGCACTTAACTCTCTTAACAATTATCTCTATATTTATTTTTCTAATTACTATCATCCACAAATTGTAAGTTCCATAAACAGAGATTATGATTCATTGTGGTGTTAATCTTTGTTAGTGAGCCATCAAGCCTGACCCATAGTCCATGGTCAATAAATGTTTGTTAACTGAATACATAAGTCTGCTGACTGCCTAATTCTTTCGAAAATATCCAAGAAACATTTACCTCAATCCAAATTAATTTAGTCTCTACTATTACTTTTAAAAAGCATGTATTAGAAACGTTTCCAGAATTTACTGGGGGCTTAGATATCTGTGTGTCACTCAAAGCACTTAGCACGATGCTTCTAAAGCACTCCCTAAATGTTAAACTGAAATAAATTACATGTAATAAAAATTACTTTGCTTCTACCTGTAAAATACAACAAGGAAAAGTCAACAACACAGTGGAATGAAAAGATGTCTTAATTAACTTCTTTTTGTTCATCTATGCCATGTCTTTCATTCATTCAATATTTGTTGAAGGCTTACTCATGCCATGTTTGATACTAGGTGCCAAAGATACCAATGTGGATGAGACACAGGTTAGTGAAGGAGACATGTGAGCAAATAACAATGGCATAATATGAAACCTCTGTAATAGAAGTAAACACAAAAGAGCTGCTGGAACACAATGCAGCAGAGAGGTACTCTCTATGATGGGGAGGATCAGAAAGTTTCAAAAGGGATGGCTAACCAGGCAGAAAATAGAGAATTAGTCATCTTAGACAGAAGGAATAGAGTGTATTCTTGGTTCTGCAAAACTGGGATGCTTTTTCTCTTTGGCTCTTCTGTGATCCTTTTTGATGAAAAAAAAGCTGCAGAAGCAGGGTGTAGTTACTAGGGACTTCCTTTCCCTTTACTGGCTTTCAAATATTGTGGCAAGCAATATCCATATATCATCTGTTATGCCTCTGCCCTCTGTCTGAAGACAGCATTCTTAAAGTGTCCAAATAGTGCAAAGTCCAGAAGCTGGTATCACTCCATAATGAGGTAGATGACATAGAGGTCATCTGCTACCCACAGCTGGGCCACCGTGGCCATGAGGCACCATTCTGATGGAGAATGGTCATAACCCTGGACAGAAAGAGGTGTTAAGACCATTTTGTTGCTTTTAGTAGAATAAAAATTATCAGCTGGTGGTGCTTTCCAATCACAACTTCCTTACCTCGTATGCTATTTTGAGAGGCAATTTGTTGTCTACTCCTTTACAGAAGGCATAGCAAACATGATTTCTAAATATAAGGGCTTTAGGCAGGAAATTTGTAGACACTATGTACACCATCACCCCCACCCCCTCCATGTTGCAGAGAGACATTCTGTTTCTGGGAAGGGCTTTGAAGACTAGAGACTTTGGCTTATTTGAGAACTAGGATCACCCTCTTTTTATTACATGGCATTATAGGGGTGTCACAGGCCCTAAGGAAGAGATTTTACTCAAAGGTCATAAAGCATGAAATAAACACATGACTGTTCCAGTGCATGGAAAGTTCAACAACCAGAAAGAAGTCCCAGGTGGCTGAAATGTAGAAGAAATAGGTAGAAGAAGCAGAAAATTATGTTGGAACATTTGGACTAACTTACAAAGAAATTATATTCTATGATAATCAGAGTATTATGACTTTACCCTGATAGCGATACAATACCAACAACATGTTTGAAGCAAAGAAATGGGGCAAGCAAATATGTTTTGATGATAACCATGGTGGCAGTGTGTAAAATGGATTAAAAAGAAGACCCTGGAAGCAAAGGAGACAATTTAGTTAGAGAAGCTTATTCAGCCTCAAGGAGTGAGTTAACACGCTGGATTCAACTGTGGAATTTTTCTGCTTTTAAGACAGAACATTCCACTTTGGCTATATCTAGACCAGTTTGAAAAACCATCATCTAATAGTACTTAAATTTCCTTCATCTGTTTGCTCATTGATTAACATTAAGACAATACGTCTCTCTATCTAATGTTTAAGTAGCACATATATTTTTTAAAAAATCACTTTTCTTACTTTGGAAATTGAAAAGCATCTATGACTAAAACAGTGACCAAAGTAGGAAAATTAAAAAGCACCGTGCTTTAAGTTTGGCTATAAAAAAAAGAAAAGGAAAATTAATGTTGGTCTAGAGACCAGAGATATCAGATATTGCTTCAAAGAAATGCCAAGGGATTTTTAACTGGCGCATGAACAGCCACCAAAGATAACATGATGGGGATTTAATTTAATGTTTCATCTGTAGGATATATTGGTTTTATTGTTTTCCAATATCAGTAAAGTCTGTCAAGCCTCTGTTATTTCACTGAGCTGTCAAAGCCAGAGAAAAGACCACTCAGAAACTTCTGCTATGGCAATAGCAACTTGCAGCAACTTTAAGTGATCTGAACTACATGAAACATTTTCTCTTATCTTACTAAGAAAGTGTCAAGAAAACAATAACTCAGAAGAGTGGTTGAACCCATTGAATCCATTTGTAAATTTAAGTATTTGTTTATTCCCTTAAATTTCAAGCATTGTCTAGAACTTCTTGCTTTCTCTAGATAGCATAGATATGGAATTATCCTTCAAAGAAAGGAAACATACTGGGAAATTTAGATTCATTATAAGCAATAAAATGCCATATTTTTAATCTATTTGAAAGGGAATAACAGTTTGTGATATTTCAAAATTTATCTAAGAGGAAGTACTGATTAGCTAGTTTGGGGTGAGAGGGACTAAAAGAAGAATGCAAGCATTTATTCTAGCAATTCATCAGGCTTACTGGCTTCAATTTAGAAAAATGAGAAATCATTTTCAAAGGAAGAAACTTCTTTTACAAAGTGTAAAGTAGATTTTGGGAATCGAAGAGTCTTGACTGTGATGATGAATTCCTTCACAATGTAATTGATACGTAAAGATATTGCCACTGTATAGTAAATGAATAAGAGAAAACAGTTGGGATGCATAATTGAGAGTTTTTGTTTTGTAATTTGGGTATTAAAAATGCAAGAGTGTGTGGACTGTCATTTATGACATAAAAGTAAACACACTTTCACCAGAGTTCTTTTTTTTTACCTCCTCTTCTTCTTCTGTGACTTCTTACCTGAACACCCATCCATATCTCCAAAAGAAAGTTTTTGTTGTTTTTATTCTAAGAGTTATTAGAATTTTCTTAATTTTTTTCAGGATCGAAAAGCACCTGTGTAATCTAATCAGCTCAAAGCAACTGTGGCCAGAGTCAAACTTCCTCACCAGGCGCAGCATAAAATGTGAATTACTCACTGAAAAAAAAATCACCATAATCCATCAGCTGACAAATTACAGCTCATTCTCTTAGCTTCTTTTCACACTACAGGATTCCCAACCTAAAACAAATTTCTATGTTTTGATCATTCTGGAACTCCCAACACTGAGGAATTGTTACGGATCTACACAAAAGTAAGGAAAAAAATTACTGCTCTTATGCATTTCCCAACTAATTACAGTTTTGAGTTTGCAGGTCTCAGGTCACAACAGCAATACTTCTGGGAAGAATGTCAGTGCTGGCAGGTAGACAGGAGAAAGGAAAGATACCTGTCCCTTAAAGCAGAAATTCTAACACTTTGCTATGAATCAGAATCACCTGGAGGCCTTGTTAAAGCACAGATTTCTGGGCCATGTTGCCAGAGTTTCTAATTTAAGTCTGGGATGGAGCCTGAGATTCTGCATTCTAACAAGCTCCCAGGTGATGTCAATGCTGCTGGTCCACAGACCACACTTGAAGTAGCAAGATTCCTTACATCTCCGCAGAATCACTGGGAAGTGTAAGAGTATACAATCTTAATTATGAAAATTAGTTTCTGATTTCCAAACAAAACTCATTATTAACAATTCCTCATCAACTATACATAGGAAATATATAAAATTAAAGCTTAAATTTATGTTAATTTAATAGTAGAAAGTCATACACAGCAGCAAGTTGCAAGACAAGCTTGAAATAAAGATGCAACTTTATTAACTAACCAGTTAACACATTCATGATACAAAGCTGAAAAATTTCAATATATAGGAAGAAACCTTGCATTTTTTTTCTAGATTCTCTCAGTCATCAAACTCATCAACTT
>NW_012135747.1:3090960-3091277 GCF_000956105.1 Propithecus coquereli | reverse complement strand
TGTTTATACAGATAAAGATATCAAATATTCCTTGACCGATAACCAGAGTACATAAACGTAGTAGTTCAGAAATTAACAACTGGAATCCTAGATAAATATGGTGAATTAAATGCTCTTAGCTAATTCCATAGGTTTACCTTTATAATTCTGGAGTGATTTTACCACTTAAAATATTTTTCTACTAACATTCAATAAAAGGAAACGATTTATGTATCATTAGTGAGTTTAAGATATATAAATGAACGAATATTTTTTAAATAGGTCTTAGTAACAGAGTTATAGACAAGTAAATTAATTAAGAAAATATTTTAATAGGT
>NW_012135747.1:3077912-3079380 GCF_000956105.1 Propithecus coquereli | reverse complement strand
GAAATCTGGAATTATGTAAAGAAGCCTAACATGAGAGTTATGGGCATCCCTGCGGGTAAAGAAGAAAATACACAAGGGTTGGATAAGCTATTTGAAGATATAATAGAGGAAAATTTCCCAGGCCTTGCTAAAAATCTAGATATCCAGGTACAAGAAGCTCAAAGGACTCCCGGGAGATTCATTGCAAACAGAAGACACCACAACATGCAGTCATCAGACTGACCAAACTATCCACTAAAGAGGCCCTTCTAAGAGCTGTAAGATGAAAGAAACAAGTAACATACAAAGGAAAGCCCATCAGAATAACTCCAGATTTCTCAACTGAAACCCTACAAGCAAGAAGACACTGGAGCCCCATTCTCACTCTTCTGAAACAGAATAATGCCCAGCCTAGAATCTTGTACCCTGCAAAACTAAGTTTTGTATATGAAGGAGAAATAAAGACATTCTCAGATAAACAAAGACTGAGGGAATTCACCATGACAAGACCAGCTCCGCAAGAATTCAAAACAGTGTTACACATGGATCAGCACAATAAACACTCACGAATGTAAAATCACTCAAAAGCTAAAGATCAAAATCCAGATACCACAATGGCTCAAGAGAGAAAACAAAGCAATAAAGTTCAACCCAACAGGATGAACAGAAATTTGCCCCACATATCAGTTCTCTCAATAAATGTGAATGCCTTGAACTGCCCACTAAAGGCTGGCCAAATGGATAAATACACACAAACCAGGTATCTGCCGTCTTCAGGAAACACATCTAACCTGCAAGGATGCATTCAGACTCAAGGTGAAGGGGTGGAAAACAATATTTCAAGCAAATGGAAGCCAAAAGAAGGCTGGTGTGGTGGTTTTGCTTTCAGATAACTTAGTCTTTAAATCAACAGAAGTAATGAAAGACAAAGAGGGTCACTATATAATGGTAAAGGGCACAGTTCACAAGAAGTCATAACAATTCTAAATATGTATGCACCCAACTTAGGTGCACCCAGATTCATAAAGCAAACTCTACTTGATCTAAACAAAATGATAAACAGCAACAGCATAATAGCTGGAGACTTCAAAACCTCTGTGACAGCACAGGGCAGATCCTCCAAACAGAAAATTAACAAAGAAATAATGGACTTAAACAGAACTCTATAACAAATGGGTCTGATTGACATTTACAGAACATGCTACCCAAAAACCACTGAATATATGTTCTCATTAACTCATGGGACATTCTCTAAGATTGACCATATCCTAGGTCACAAAGCATGTCTCAAAAAAATTTAAAAAATAGAAATTATACCATGCATCTTCTCAGATCACAGTGGAATAAAATTAGAAATCACCCGTAACAGAAACTCTCATCTCTACACAAAGTCATGGAAAATAAACAATCTTCTGCTGAATAATTATTTCATAAATGAGGAATCAAGACAGAAATCAAAAGATTCTTTAAACTAAATGACAAAGGAGAC
>NW_012135747.1:3075841-3077862 GCF_000956105.1 Propithecus coquereli | reverse complement strand
TTTTTTTCTAATGTAAGGGAGATGAAAGGAGATAAGGAAATGGCTGTGATCTCTTCCTTCATGGATATTCAGGTCATTCATTTAATTAAAAAATATTTATTAAACAGGTGGTATGTGCTAAACATACTAAGCACTACAAAACAGCAAACAGGTAAGAAATATCCTTTAATGCTACTTGTCATCTAGCAAAAGACAAAAATTTATTATAGTGCAATTATGCACTATAATATTAATGCAATTATAAGCTGGGAAAAATTGGTCCTTTTCTAATGAATGAGCACAAGTCAAACACACACACACACATACACACACATTTAGCCTAGAAAGAAAACAGTTCTTCGAATAGGCAAGGAAATGACTTTATGTCCCAAGCCTAAAGATATTATCTTCAGCAAAGATCATAACTGAAATTGTCATTCTTGCTGGTTTCCTGAGTTAGTTTATAATTGAAACTTCGGATAGCTCCTTAAGTTAGCAAAGTGGATAAATGGCATTAGGGATGAATTCAACTATTAAGGGAAGGCGGTTGCCATCTTGCCCCTGCCAGTCATCTTTCTCAAACTGTCATAGGTACTTCAGCCTTTTGATATCATTTGAAGTCAACCATTAATGAACTACACTCATCTTTCTTCTGATGTCAGCAACTGAAGGAACAAGTACATCCCACACCTGAAATAGAGAAGGGTGATGGTTATCAGTGCAGCCGTTTGTATTCCCTAGAAACTATAAACTTTGCCTGAAAAGAAGTTTCCTTTGGAGTTTTCAGAGTCTCTGATTATAGACTTATATGTCTCAGAATCAGAGCAGCAGCTCATGAACTACCCCTACTTGTTGGTTCAAGTACCCTTCTAAATGCTTAATGAATGACTTATTTAGTCCTCATAACAAACCCCACAAGGTAGGTACCAGTGTTATCCTAGTTTTGCAAGCAAACTGAGATTTCACAGTTTGTATGGCAGAGATGGAATTCGGTCCAGGCAGTCTGGCCCCAGAGTCTATGCTTTTAACCACATGGATATGGGCACAACTACGCAGCAAATGGCAAGAAGATGCAGAATGAGGGGAATGCTGAGAATATGAAATAATCCAAAACTGGGACCTCACTGGCTAACATGTACAGTATTCTTGCTATATTAAATACTCAATTAAGATGAATAAAAAATCTCCTCAAATCTCCTCTTGTTTAAGAAACACAGGGTTAGGAGTGTTACTTTTCTCATGGAAAATGAGTAAGAATGAAAATGAAGCCACATGATTTTAAATGAAGTTGGTCAAATAGAAGCCATGCCAGAAATAGAAGCACTATCTCATAGGTACTCTAATCTCATCATCCAAACTGAGTATCTTTCCCCGAAACATGCTCCTCCTCCAGTGCTCCTACTCCCGCTATGGTACCACTACTCACTTAATTAGAAACCTGGGTACCATCTGCACTCCACCCTCTCCTACAACCCACATATCCAACCTAAAATAACTTATATTCTTCTCCTAAAGAGCTCTGTAATCCAGCCGTCAACGCAGCCCAAGCCACTATGAACTCGCTTCCAGACCACCATAGTGGCTTCCTAGCTAAGCTCTCAATTATTACCCATCCTGCATTTCCATCCCTGTTAACTCCACACCAAACCCATAATCCACACCAAAGCCATTATCCATAGCCAGAGCTGTCTTTAAAATGGAAATATAATCATGTCACTCTTCTGCTTGAACCCTGTAAATGCCTTATGGTTACCCTTAAAAAAGAAGTCCAAAATCCTTAATTTGCCCTGATGTCCTGACAGCCTGATCTATTTGACTCCTTGCCCTTACTTCTCTCTCTCCCCACTTCCCATCTTTACTTTTTTCACTCTCTTGAATACACTATACTTGCTTTTGTCTCTGGGCTTTCAAACAAGCTGATTCTTCTCCACCATATGTCCTGCCTTCCCCCTCCTCACCCACGTCACTTTGCTAACTTTTCCATTTTCAAGATGGAAATCCAGATCTATAAAAAGGAATGGAAAGAACTAGAAATGATAAAT
>NW_012135747.1:3072854-3075156 GCF_000956105.1 Propithecus coquereli | reverse complement strand
AAAATGGCAGAGTAAAGGTGACCTCCTGGATTCCTGCTCCCAGAGAAAGAAGCGTAGATCTCGGTCTGCTACACATGACTGGACAGCTTCCCAGCAAGAACAGCGTTGTGAATCGGCAGAGAATCAGCATGGGACACACAAAACAGGGGAAAAAAAGGCAAACAGGAGATAGGATCGCAAAATCTGAAGAGTGCAAGACAAGCAATAGAGAATAGAGCGTGGGACGGCTGCGCCCGCCTGGCCAGGAAGTGCAGTGGGATCAGATCCACAGGAGAACGTCCTGCTTCCCCACTCACCTCCCCACCCACTCAGAAAGGGACCTGCCTGAAGTCATTGCAAAATCGTGGCAGGAGACATGGGGCTTTGTGGAGAAAACAATAGCAGAAAGCATCTTGAGCCCCACAGAACTCTGTGCCAGGACTGCACTGGGCGGAGGAGGGACTAGTCTCAGCTACTGCTGGAGGGAGTTAGGAGACAGATAACTTGCCTCTGGCAGTCAGCGGGACCAGAACAACGGAGGTGAACACTAAGTAGGGGACTCTAACCTGGAAACTGCTACTGGCAATAGGCCCGCTCAGGGTGGGTCAGAAACAGTGAGAGCTCCTGCTGGACAGGTGTGAGATTGCGGTAGGGCAACATAAAAGAGACAATGGGGCATCCTGATGACTCAGCTCCCAGATCCAGCACCTGCCAACTCCTGAAAGGTCGCCCCTAGTGCTATCACTCTGTGGGTGAGCGTTGACCATTTTCAGGGTCCACAACCTAGACGCTGCAGTGTGCTATGGTGTCGGGTAGCTCCCTTTCCCTAGCCCAGGGAGAGTCCCCTACAAGCTCCGCCCTTACACAACCTATGGTCAACTAGCCAGGCCCCTTTTGATGGGTGAATTCTGAATACTTCCCCAGTCGTGGGAGGCTAACACCTGTGGGACTTACAGGCGCTGGAGTGCTGGGCGGACTTGGGCACCACCCCCTCCCCCTAGCCAGCAACTTTCAAGGGGAAAGTGGTAGACTCCACCCCTGGAGGTAGGGAGAGACAAGAAAAGCCATTTTCCCTCTGTGACTAGTGTGAATCTGCAGGGCCTTGGCACAGATCAATAGTTGACAGCCTAATGACTTTGCCCTTCAGACCGGTTTAGGTCATCCAGTAGGATCATAACTCTGGGGCTGGATTTCTGCCTCCAGTTGGCTGCCAACAGTGGGGTCTGTGGTCAGGGAACAAAAATCCTGGCAAGAGGCCACAATAGGCTCCCCAAGTAACCCCTCCCATCAGGAGCAGCCTCACAGCTGTGGTAGAAGAACCCTGAACAACATACTAGTGGCTCCCCCTAGCGGCAGATCAAGCAACTGTAGAAGCTCACACATCCAGGCTGTTAGGCAGCAGCTACAATCGCTGCTAAACAGCTCCTAAACAGCATCTACTGGAACACAGCCTAAACAGGGCATATTACTTTCCAAACAAAAATTGAAAGAAGACAAGCAACGGCCTGATCCAGACGGGAAGGACTCAGCAAAAGAACTCTAGAAGTATGAAGAATCAAACAGAAAGTGCACTCCCAAAGAGGAACACCAGCTCTCTAGCTATGGACCTTAACCATATTCAGAACACTAAAATGACTGAAGAAGAATTTGAAACATAGATTGTAAGAAAACTAAATGATATGCAAGAAAAAATGGATAACCAACACAAAGAAACCACAAAAAAATCCAGGACTTGGAAGAAAAATTAACTAAAGAAATTGAAATATTACAGAAAAATAAAACTGAAGTCCTGGAAATCAAGAATTTATTGAAGGAACTACAAACACAGTGGAAAGCCTCAAGAACAGGGTAGATCAAACAGAAGAAAAAGTCTCAGGGATTGAAGATAACACCTTCCAATTAAATAAGTCAGTCACAGAGATAGAACAGAGAAATAAGAGAAAAGAGCAAAGCCTACAAGAAATCTGGAATTATGTAAAGAAGCCTAACATGAGAGTTATGGGCATCCCTGCGGGTAAAGAAGAAAATACACAAGGGTTGGATAAGCTATTTGAAGATATAATAGAGGAAAATTTCCCAGGCCTTGCTAAAAATCTAGATATCCAGGTACAAGAAGCTCAAAGGACTCCCGGGAGATTCATTGCAAACAGAAGACACCACAACATGCAGTCATCAGACTGACCAAACTATCCACTAAAGAGGCCCTTCTAAGAGCTGTAAGATGAAAGAAACAAGTAACATACAAAGGAAAGCCCATCAGAATAACTCCAGATTTCTCAACTGAAACCCTACAAGCAAGAAGACACTGGAGCCCCATTCTCAC
>NW_012135747.1:3058987-3060259 GCF_000956105.1 Propithecus coquereli | reverse complement strand
CCTGTCAATTTTGTTTATCTTTTCAAAGAACCAACTTTGTGTTTCATTAATCTTCTCTATAATTCTTTTGTTATTACTATATTAATGAGAACCAGAAAAGAAAGGATTTTAATAAGCTCAATCAGATATGAAAAAGGGGAAATCACAACTGATATCATGGAAACACACAACGTCATCTTTGAATACTATAAAAATCTCTATGCTCATAAACTTGAAAACGTGGAGGAAATGGACAAATTCTTGGAAACACACAACCTGCCTAGGCTCAGTCAGGAAGAAACAGAACTCCTAAACAGACCAACATCAAGCACCAAAATTGAAGCAGCAACAAAAAATCTCCCAACAAAAAAAAAAGTCCTGGACAAGACAGTTTCACACCCTAATTTTAACAAACCTACAAAGAAGAATTGGTACCTATACTGCATAAATTATTCCATAACATTGAGAAGGAAGGAATCCTCCCTCATTCTGTCAACTTGACAGATCAAGATCCTTGTGTAATCACATAATTTACCATGTAAAACAACATTTATTCTTTTGTCTTATAAGGTAATATTGACAGATTCTGGGGATTGGAACATGGACTTATGTTTTGGGGTGTCACCATTCACCCCACTACAATGTTCATGTGGGATATAGTTTTTCTTTCTTGCAATGTTTTGCCTGATTTTTGTATCAGGGTAATGCTGACCTTATAGAATGATTTGGAAAATTTTCCCTTTTCTTTAATTTTTCTAGAAGAATATGTGTAGCATTAATATTATTTTTAAAATCTTTGATAGAATGCATGTTTAATTTCCTTCAAGAACTTTTCCTTTGCACTCACAACTTGGCCAACTGTTTGGTGCCAGAGGCCTAGCTATCAGCCTATGTCAGCTTTTGACATGCCTTCCTCCCTAAGCTTAATGATTTCTAGCTTTTGATTTAAAGTGAGAGACATGTGACTCTTTCTTTCACTTGAACACTTAGAAGCCATTGTAGTGTTATTAATTGGCCTAATTTCAATATTGTTGTGTCTCAGGGAATAGGGAGGCCTGAGGAGAGGGAGACAAATAGGGGAAAGCCAATCTGGTGGAGCAGACAGAACACACACAACATTTATCAATTAAGTTCACCATCTTATATGGGTACAGTTCATGGGAACCCAAAACAATTACAGCAGTAACATCCAAAGATCACTGATCACAGATCATCATAATAAATATAACAATAATGAAAAATCTGGAAATATTGAGAGAATTACCAAAATGTGACACAGAGACATGAAGTGAG
>NW_012135747.1:3053383-3055327 GCF_000956105.1 Propithecus coquereli | reverse complement strand
TGAACTCTCCAAGCAGAGTACCTGACACACAGCAGTCTCTCTGTAAACATTTGCTCAGAGAAGGAGGTATGCAGACTTACCTGCTTACCTGACAATGAAATGCCTTAACAATATCACTAGTATCTAATATTAAGTCTGCCTTATAAGATTTTTGCCTACAATAGAGTCAGAGACAGTTCCCTGTAGGTACAGAAAAGAAAGGAAAGGAGAGATGGAAGGGGAGTTTCTTAGTTCATTTTGTGCTACTATAACAGAATACCACACACTGGGTAATTTACAATGGATAGAAATGTATTGGCTCAGGGTTCTAGAGGCTGGGAAGTCCTAGACTGAGGGGTCAGTATCTGTTGAGGGTCTTCTTGCTGTGTCATGCCATGGAAGAAGAGCAAATAGAGGGTGAGCAAGAAAGCAAGGGGAGGCTAAACTTGTCCTTTTATAAGGAACTCACTCCTGAGATAATTAACCCACTCAAACCCACTCCCATGATAACAGCATTAATCCATTCATCATCAGGGCAGACCCTTATGGCCTAATCACCTCCTGTTAGGCCACATGTCCCAATGGTCTTGTATTACGGATTAGGATTCCAATACATGCTTTTTAGGAGATACATTCTAACCATTAGTAAAGGGGTCTTTAGTTCTTAAAGCAATACTAATATTTTGGGGCAAAGCCAAAAGTAGCCAGAGAATAAGCATATATTCTTTAATAATAGCATCACCAATAGAAATTTATATATGAGGCATAATTATGGGATTGCATACAAATTTTATTCAAGCAAGTTAATGCACATAGCTATCATATAATTTATCACTTCACACTGAAATAGACCATACACTCATCCATCTCCCCAAGTAGACAGTGAGCTTCCTGAAGGCAGAGTAACCTCGTTCATTTTATTCCAGTGTCTGGTATATGACAGATACTCAGTAAATATCTTAAAGAGAAAAGGAAAAAGGGGCATCCCAATTGACACACTAATCTATTCCCTCGGATGGTAAGAAAGCATAGTTTGCAAGTCAATCTTTCATGCAACAAACATTAGATACAGTCTCTGTCTTCAAGCACTTTACAATATGGAATGGAAGAGAAGGTAAATGTGAAGAGGCCTGAATTTTGAACTGTATCAGTCATTTGTGAGCTCCACACATCCATTCATCTAACTGAAGCCTGCATCCCTTCTAACATCTAAACTCTCACCTTACTCTCTAAAATCCACGTTGGGTCCCAAGCAGAGTGCTCTTTTCCACCCGCACCCCACTCTCCACTCCCCACTCCCCAATGCCCACTTCCTCTTCTGGCAGCACTGTCAAAAACTGAAACTTCCACCTGAGCTCTCCTAGAACAGTCTCTTCAACTCTCCATGCAGCAGATAGGGTTTCCTTCTAAACCCCGAAGGAATGTGTCATTCCTCTGCTCAAAACTTCCCAGGGCCCCATCTTACTCAGAGTAAAATCTAAAGTTCTGACCACTGTTCATATGGCTCTCTCTGACTTATCACCTATGTAAGGACAAACAAAAATTTTTAAAAAGCAGCTTCGTTTTCTCAATTGAAAATAAGAGAAACCCCACACACACACACACCCCTTTTCTTAGAGCATTTACTTTAGAAAACCTGTAATTACTTTTTTTTCTCTCTGAAACATATATAAATACTTTTGAAAACAGAATAGGCCTCTTTCCAGCTTTGTGACCAAAGAATGTCTTTCTCAAGCACCTGGGAGCCATCTCTTTGAATGTAGACATCAAGGGAGATAGCACCCTTATCTCCCAGTTTTTGTGAAAGGAGCCCAACTTAGGTAGGCATCTTGCTCTACATTACAAAACTATCTCCTGTCTTAAATATATAACAAGTAATTTTTTCCTCTAGATAAAACCAATTAGCTAATATTGATGGTCATCTAAATTACCAGGTGACTCTAGGATGAACTATATGTGACAAAT
>NW_012135747.1:3052285-3053333 GCF_000956105.1 Propithecus coquereli | reverse complement strand
TAAACAAATATGCATCACTCCTAGCCACACAACCCGTCTAAAAAATGGAGTTTCCAAAAAATTATTTTCCCAAAGTTTAGATTTCTAAATCTACTAAGCCCTAGGCAGTCATAATTGCCTGGATTTCTTGTACCTCCCTCTCCAACACATGCTTTCTTGCCTCTGAGCTATTTGTCTAGCCTGAGAACAATCTCCTCAACACACTTTTATAATTTTGACATTTCAGTGACATTTTCCTATTGAACCATGTATTATTCTTTCTTGTCTCCCCTAGTAGTCTGAAACTCCTTCAGTACAGGTATTTGACTATTTTTTAATATATTCCAAAAACCTAAAAGAATAAAAGAGCCACAGCTTTGGAATGAGTCAGACCTAAATCTGAATGCCAAGTGTTTCTGTTAATTTACAAGCAGAGTATCCTTGGGTAAGTTACTGCAACTCTCCATCTCAATTTTCTCATTTGGAAGTTGGCAATAATAGTATCTACCTCATAAAGTTGTCATTGTTATTAAATAAGATAAGGTCCATAAGCACCTATCACAGTTTCTAGCACATATTAAGGACACCATAATGGTATTTATAGCATGGGTGCTTAATAAATAACAGGGTTATTTTTCCTTCAAGAAAATAAGAAGTTTCACAAGATACACATTTTAACAGTGTCCAAATTCAGTCTATTTTAAATCTAGAAAGCATCCTCTTCTATTTGCTAAATAGAATTTACTAACCATAAAAACTTAGGAGGTGCTATATGGCTATATACATGTATATTTGTGTGTATATGTTTAAGTAATCCTAATAAATAAATGACTCAGTTAGGCTCAAAGAATTGCCTAAAATATGTACCCCCAGCAGCTCAACTATATTTGCACCAAAAACCAAATGAAGCCACAGAAATTTAAAGCTGAAAGCTATAAGGAATCCTAGAAAGCACCTGATTCACCCCTTCATTTTTCTGATGAGAAACATGAGGTTGAGAAATGTCATGAATTACAAAGTCCATACTGTTAATACATGGAAGAGCCTTGCAGATGCCTCCCAGATTTGC
>NW_012135747.1:3046270-3048320 GCF_000956105.1 Propithecus coquereli | reverse complement strand
CATGTTAAAAACTAAATTGCCATTTTAACAGTACTAAGAGGTGGGGCCTTTAACGGGTGATTAGGCCATGAGGGCTCCACCCTCAAGAATGGATTAATGCCATTATTGATTAATGCCAGGAGTGGGTTAGTTATCTCAGGAGTAGGCTCCTGGGAAAAGGTTAAGTTTGACCCCCCTTCTCTCTTCATCTTGCACATTCACTTCCACCCACCACCATGGGATGGCCCTCACCAGACACAGCTAGTCAGTCTTGGACTTCCCAACACCAGAATCACAAGCCAAATAAATCTCTTTTCTTTCTAAATTACCCAGTCTGTGGTATTCTGTTAAGGCAGCAGACAATAGACTAAGACAAAAACTATTATATAGAGGGAGGAGCCAAGATGGCAGACAAGAAAACCCGCCAGTCAGAGTGTCTCTGCAAAAAAGGCAAATTTTAGAAGAAAGAAAAAAAAATAAGCTAGGAGAGAAACATAGATCCGGTGAGGGTCGGAAGGAAGGGTGCCTGAAACTACAGGAGACTCCATGGGAAGACACTGTGGAGGAGAACTGGAAGGAGAGAGGTCCCAAGAGGCTTAGAGACCAGCGACAAGGGTAGGTGGAGCGGTTAACTTTCCCCTCCCTTGCATCTTAGACTGTTGGTGGGCTCCTGATTGGTTGGAGAGACCTGCCGATACCAGCCCAGAGATGGCTGCCACCAGTGAGCAGTGGCCTCCTGCAGACATGGCGCCGGGTTCCCAGCTCCCTTGGGGCACCTTCCCGGGCGCAGACCTGAGCCTATCAGCAGATGCCATAGTGCTCCATTCTCTGCTTCCCCTTCCCTACCAGTGGGTGCCCAGAGATACAATTTAGCCATCACACAGAGGCTTCTCCAAGGAACGGGACCTTTCCTTTTGAGGCCCTACAGCAGACTGAGGGGTACTCAGACTGCGAGCTCCCTACCCACCAGCCCTCCCAAATGCTACTTGCCTGGGGACTCCATGAGAGTGGGAAAAATCCCGAGGTGGAGTGAAATAGATCAAGCTTGGGCACCCTGTAGGTGATTCAAGACCAGCACCCCTCCCCCTGGCAGGGTCAGGGATTGATCTCCAGGGCCCAGGGGACAGGCCTGCAGACCAGACCCCGTACACCCAGGTCACGATCGCACTGCCCCAGGGCACAGAAGAGAGATCTGTGAAAGAGCCTACTGAGGACTGTGTGCCTTCAGGGGCAGATCAGCATGCCGGAGCAGCAGCCCTCCTCCCAAAAGAGGGCTGTGCACCCAACTCATGCTGTGATCCTGGGTAGGGAACCTCCCGGCCCACATCACAGCCAGGGAAGATCCATCGGCCTGAGGTCCCACTTGCTGGCAGAGGCCTGGGAGAGGCCACGGAGACGGGGAGGGTGGAGGGCAGCAAGACCTGCTCCAGAGTGTGGGTCTTGGACAGCCCAACCACCCAAACCCAGACTTTCAGCTGAGTGGAGCCATTTCAGCCCCTCCTGGCAGCTTTGCGCAGAAGCAAAGAACAGACTTTGACTCCTGCTAACAGTAGTTGTGGAGCCTGAGGGCAGGCTTGCCCCACCCTGCTCCACCCAGACTCACTCCCGGTCCTGCCCCCACCGAGGTGGAGAATAAGGACACACCTGGAAATCCCAGGGCCCCACCCACCAACTGAGGCACAAGAGGGCCTCTCTAGAGGAACAAGAGCTAGCTACAGGACCCAAAAACAGCACGCTCCTCCTTGCAAGTGCCACCTACTGACAGGGAGGTCATTCTGCACACCCTTTTACTGTATCTACTGATTCATCATAAAGGGTGTGGTCGAATCTCACCCACAGACACCACCTACTGGCTCAGAGACTAAACAGGGTGTGTCATTATCCAAACGAAAATCTAAAGGCAAGAAGGAACGACTGATCCAGATGGGAAGGAACCAGCGAAAGAACTCTGGAAGTATGAAGACTCAAACGGAAAGCACACCGCCAAAGAGGAAAAACAGCTCCACAGCAATGGACAATAACCAAACTGAGAACACTAAAATGACAGAAGAAGAATTTCAAACATGGATTG
>NW_012135747.1:3016531-3031315 GCF_000956105.1 Propithecus coquereli | reverse complement strand
ACATATAAGAATAACATCTATTGGATGTTGGGCAGGAGGGAGGGGGCAGGGGGAGGGGATGGAAGGGAGGGATATATGCATACACAAAGAGTGCAATGCGCACCACCCGAAGGATGGACATATTTGAAACTCGGACTTGGGGGGGAGGGCAAGGGCAACATATGTAACCTAAACATCTGTACCCCCATAATATGCTGAAATAAAAAAAAATTATATGATCATATCAGTGAAATTTTTAAAAAGAACTAGTGAAGACAACTTGGCACAAATAGTAGTGGAGAGTTTTGGCCCCAGTTTAACATGTGGCTGGCAGTATGTTACACTTAACCAGTTGAGAATGAGTCAGGCCATATTACCAAATAGAAAGGGAGACAGCCAGTGATATAGGAGCATTGCAGCCCTAGCACTGGACCAGCTGCTTCAGGGCTCATGAGCCTAGGAGCTGGGGCCATGTAGCCAGTTACGAGCTGGAGAGAAAATAGTGATTGCATGGCCAGTGCTAAAGTCACAAACACATGTGAAAGACACATGAAAGTCCCACAGTTCTGTAGTAATCACACAAAGACATTTTTATCATTATAATGACTATGTACACCTAGCTGATAAGGCCTGGCAAAACACAGATGGTATAAGGAATTCTATTAAGTAGACAGACAGAAACCCTTGAATATGCATTAGAGAAAAAATGCTGTCAGATGGTCAAACTGACCATGTTATTTCTAAAAAATAAGATACTCAGCTTGTGAGGAACTTCCCAAGGTTTAACTTTTGATTTTGCCCTTGCTAGGATTGTTGCAAACTCATAGTAAAACATTATTAGTCAGCTCTGGATCAACAAGGACACTGCAAGGTATTTCCAGCATGGAAAACAAACTTCACTTTCCCAAATTCCAATTTTGTCAAACTGAATGATGCATCAATTTGGAAAAGAAAAGAAAACAAGACAACTACTTCAGAGCACTATTTCATTAATGAATTCAGAACAGTCTGCTGTAAGCAAAAATATACAGATAAGAGGGGAAGGAAAAAAATCTGAAAGATTCCAAGGCTTATTGTGATAAATGTGCCATGGCTGTCAAAACAAGCTTGTAAACAGTATTATGTGAATTTCTCTCTTGTTAATTTGGAATTTAAGTCCAATTTCCTAAGTGCAAAAGTGATCAATCCTGCAAGAATATGATACTGTTTCTTGACAACATGGATAGACACCATCAAAGCCATATGTATACTCTAAAACAACAGACACTGCTATTTTTACTCACTTTATTTTTTTATTTTTCTAAAACCACATACATACAGAATAAGAATTTTCTCTGTATGTGAACAATCTAAATAAAATATACATTGGCTATGTGATAACATCTTAAGAAATCTACAGAGAGGAAAATGTTGTCTATTTCTTTATCAGGCAGAATCACTGCATTAGAGATCAATGGATTCTCTCAAGACTCGCTTTCAAACACTTTCAAGCTGCCTCTCTTTTAATTTTAGGGTGCATGAATAATACAATATCTTTTAGACTTGATCCAAGAGATTTAGAAAAATGTACTGATGCCTTCAATAGACAGGATATGGATCAGAATTCTCTTGACTATTTAAGAAATACATATATACGTAAATTCAATTCACAACTGAGCCTATGTTTCCTCCATGATGATAAAAATGCTGAAAACAAGTTACAAGGACTAAATTTCTCTGGCTTTATTGGAAAGCTTAAGCTAAAGTTAAAAAGAAAATAAGAAGCAATCTATAATAACTTTTCCCGTATTAAAAAGTCTACTTCAAAACAATGGGATACTTATTCACAGTGAAATTTCCAAGTCAAATAAAAATGTTGTATAGTGGGGAAAATGTTGGCCTCATATCAAAAGCCCTGCATTCCAATCTCACTTTGTTCTTGCTAGCTGATAACCTGTACCAAGTCTCTTATGGGCCTTATTAAATGAGGAGTGAATTAGATCATATCTAAGGATGTTCAACTCTAACATTTTATGATTCTATGAATCTCTACAAATGGAATCAATGTATATAAGAAAATGAGTCAAACAAAAGAAAGTAGAAAGGTATTAAGGAAAGTGGAATAACAGAATACTGTGCATAATTTACATTGAACAGACAAAACCTTTTGTACCATTCTAATCTAATAAATAAAATATAACCCAATCTACTTTGTGCAAAATACAGTTTAGAGAATTACAAAATAAAGATATAACCCTAAAATATACTTTATTCCATTATATGTATAAGTAATTTCAAAGTGATTTAATTTGGGTGATGTTTCCTACCTTATGAAATAGGACAAAAATTATCTTAAATTACTACATCCAAGATTTAAGAAAGAATTTCTTCACTATACAGTTAATTAAAAAAGTGCTTCTAAAGAAATTTGTGAAACACTCCTCCAGATAATTAGATTATATTTTCTCTTTCATTGCACGGTACCAATTTTAACATGCACATTTCCTCCCATGTTTACATTTCTCAGATTAGGATATGTCTTCCAAGTGATGTCACCTTAGATGCAGTGAAATATGGCAGTTGTTTATACACCTGCCTTATCTTCTCTGTCACATTGTATTTAAGAAGGAAAAAAATAGAACTGTGGAAGAAATCAAAATCTAGCCATGATAAACAAAAGGAGAGAAAAAAGAATTCCTCCATTAGTTGGAACACAAGAATTCCAGCTAATTTACAGATACTCCCTCCTAGAAGGAGGAGCTTAAATCTCCCCACCTTGAGTGTGGGCTGCACTAGTGATTTACTTCCAAACAGTAGAGTAGGGAAACGTTAGGAGAGGGGAAATGGTGAGGAAGTAATTTTACAGTGGAAAAACCTGGCAAACACTACCTTGGTCAGTGACCAAGATTAATATCATCAGTGATAACTCATGTTGATTGCATGCACCCTTTATAGAATACAAAGTAATAAGAATGGCAGTTACCTCTGTGGTATTCCTCACCGAAACCCAAACCCCAGTGTAACCATGAGAAAATCTTAATTAAAGGCTATTCTACAAAATGACTAACTAGTACTCCTGAAAACTGTCACGGTCATGAAAAATAAGGAAAGTCTGAAAGACTATCACAGAGCAGAGGAGACTAAGGAGACATGATGATTAAGTGTAATGTAGCATTCTGGATTGGATCCTGGAACAGAAAAAGGGCATTAGAGGGAAAATTAAGGAAATCTGAATAAAGTATAGAGTTTAGTTATTAATGATGTATCAGTGTTTGTTTCCTAGTTCTGACAAATGCATCGTAGGAATGTAAGATGCTACAATAGGAGAAACTGGAAGAAAGGTATGCAAGAACTCTTCTATACTATCTTTTGCAACTTTTCTATAAATGTAAAACTATTGTAAAGTAAAAAGTTTATTTTAAAAATCAAGCCACACACAATTTCATAAACATATTCTACCATAAAATGACCCTACAGATCAAAATCAGAAAGAAGAATTATATCCTAAAGTAATCCAGGTTTTATAAAAT
The DNA here is from genome assembly GCF_000956105.1 of Propithecus coquereli. Taxonomy (NCBI): domain Eukaryota; kingdom Metazoa; phylum Chordata; class Mammalia; order Primates; family Indriidae; genus Propithecus; species Propithecus coquereli. The sequence continues at coordinate 3,027,827 of NW_012135747.1, read as the reverse complement.
AACTAAACTAATAAGTGTAATAACACAGGAAGATAAAATGCACCAAGGAGAATTAAGAGACTCTTATCTCAATTCTTATTGAGGGAACAGTTTTTCATTTGTGACAAGACCTGAAGCATATGTTAGCTCTTTTAATACAAAGCAACCATCAAAATAGTTAAATCCTCAACTGTTGTGCATTCCTATGGGTAGTAATATTTCTAGAATAATGAACCTTGTCCTCCCTTTTTCTGATAACCCATCATAACTCTGAATGTCTTGGGTTTCCAGGAAAGACTGATGGGAAAATGTGTGAAATAAGTCATTAAACTTGGGCTTCAACTGCTGTACAGCTCATAAAACAAATAGAACTAAGCTGATTTATTTGAGCCATCCAATTTTTTACTCAAAAGACAAGGCCAAAATCACCCTTTAGCACTTCAGTCCCCAACCCCCAGGCCAGAGGGCTGTTAGGGATGGGGCCACAGAGCTCCATCCCCCCTCCCCAACATGGAAAAATTGTCTTCCATGCAACTTAGGAATGGGCCACATAGCAGAAGGTGAGTGGCGGGCAGGCTAGGTGAGCAAGCAAACCTTCATCTCTATTTACAGCCTCTCCCCATAGTTGGCATCACTGCCTGAGCTCTGCCTCCCCTCCCACCCCCAATCCCCCTACCCCCACCCCATCTGTGGAAAAATTATCTTCCATGAAATCAGTCCCTGGTGCCAAAAAGGTTGGGAACCACTGCTTTTAGCATCCAAATGATAATATGCTTTCTCTATATGGATGTCAGCAGTGCAATCAACAATTGCTATGTAGTCTAATTCACCAATCAACTATAAAAACTGTCAAGCTCCAGCTTAAGATCAAATTGTGTTTTAAACTACTGTCCTATCTGTTATATATAATTTATAATGCATGTTCTCAATGATAACATTCTTACAAAAGGATAGTCAAATGCATAGTATAGCTCAGAAAAACTATTTTAACCCATAAAATAAATGAAAGATGTTAAAAGGAATATAACTAGGGTAGCTACTGGATCGTAGACTCTATTTTTCATGCCCTGAAAATAGTAAGCCAACTGTGGCAGAGAGCACCCCCAAAAAATATGTATCCTGAATTATTCCCTATTCAGACTCCACCTCATATTTTCCAAAGAGAATGGGAAGTAAGGACCTAAGGCAAGTCAGTTTCAGTGTTTCAGAGAATGGATAAAGGTGGAAAATGAGATCTGTAATGGATAGAAAAGAAGATCTGCTAATCTAAGAAATTCCCTGTGAACAGGATTTTTTACCTGCCTTTCAGCAACAATGGAGGTTTCAAGAATTATATCTGGGGACATTTCCAAGGCTATAGAGATGGAAAGGCACGGAGGGTGATCTCCTGCTAGAGCCAAAGGTGCAGTCAGGAAGAATTGAAGATGCTTTGGGTAACCAAAACATGCACCCACAGCCACCTGGGAAAACAGGTGCCTTGCACCAGGGACCTACAATGGACACCTGAGGGATTCCAGGTATCAATGTAAACCCACACACTGAATAGAGTGTAGGCTTTGGAAATAAATAGACCTGGATTTGAATCTTCTGCTTTTAACTAGCCCTGTGACCATAAGAATCTTACTTAACTGCTCTAAGACACAGTTCTCTTATTTATGAAATCAGAATAAAAAATCCATCTGTATTAGTTTTCTATTGTTGCTGTAACAAATTACCACAAATTTGGTAGCTGAAAACAACATAAATCATCATCTTACAGTTCTGGAGGAAAGAAGTCTTAAAAGAAGTCTTAAATGGGTCTCACTGGGCTAAAATTAAGGTGTTGGCAGGGCAGCATTCTTTCTGGAGGCTTTAAGGAAGAATCTGTTTCCTTCCTTTTCTAGTTTCTGGAGGCCTCTCACATCCTTGGATCATGACCCTATTCCTCTATCTTTGAAGCCAGAAATGTTAGGCCAAGTCCTTCTCATGCTGTCATCTCTCTCTTCTGCCTCTCTCTTCCACTTTTAAGGATCCTGTGATTCCATTAGACTCACCCAGATAATCCAGGATAATCTCCATATTTTAAGATCACCTGATTTGTAAACTTAATTCTATCTGCAACCTTAATTCACTTTTTCCGTGTAACATAACATATTTATAGGTTACAGAATTAGAACATAGACATTTTGGGGAGACCATTATTCTGCTACTATGCCTTCACACACAGTTGTTTATATACATGCAATAATGTATACAAAGTAAATGGTATATGAGTCCAAATAATAATAGCTTTCCCAGCCACCCTAGGTTCTCTCCCCCATTTACCATCAGAGCATTTTCTCTAATCAGTCTCTTTCATGTCTGATGCTATGTTGACATCTTCCTGGATGACCCAATCAACCAACTGTATCAACTCCAGCAGAGTTTCCATACTGTCAAGAATCATAGTGTTAGAACTAGAAGAGACAAAATAAATTCTCTATTCCAATCACTTCATATTATAAATGAGGAAGACAAGACCAGAGCAAAGAGTAACTCTCCCAAGATCTATAATTAGTAAGCAGTGTAGCTAGTACAAGAATACTTGTAGTACCCTTAGGATTATTCTATGCTGCCTATGGGATTCTGGGACAGAAGCAAGCTCTTTTCTGACTATAGGAATTGAGATTCCAATATGAAATTTCTGAAAGTAAAAAATAAGGCTCTAACAGTGATAAATCTCAAGAGAGTGGAGGATAGGAGTCTTCTTGTAGAAGAGGACAGTTAGGGGGTTATGACTACTACTCCCTTGATGGTGAACATTTGTGCAAGCTCCGTTAGGAATTGCAGAAGCAGCACCAGACCACCAAGCTTAATCTGTTCATAAATGTGAGGTTTCTTGTGCTATACCACTATTTCTAAGGGAAAATGTATCCAGAGCTCCACCTAGGAATTCAAGCTCCTGGGAACACTCCACCACCATTCATACTTCAGACCACATTTCTTCTCCATCCCCAAGAACATGGATGATTTCTCATTTTACTTCCTCAAACAACATATTTTCTCCAACTCCCTAGCATTGGTGCTAAAAGAAGGGAAATATACACCATTACAATATCTTTAAACAACAATTTTAAGGAAGTGAAGCCTAGAATAGAACAAATTTGCGAGAAAAGAGTACCACTGTTAAATGTGTGACTATTGAGCACTATGTCTATTTTAACCATATATTCCATGTTCAATATATACCTACAACAGTGCTGTCACTAGAAACTCACTGTCCTTTCTCTAACACACTCAACATTTTCGCCCAAATAATAGTCTTTTTCTCCAATTAGTATGAGTCTGGAGGAAGTGATGGTGATCTATGGTGGAATTTCCGATGTAATCAGAAACTGGCAGAACACGCAGATCCAGCACCAATGTATTCACATAGTGTTTGACTCTCAGACATTGGTAGAGGGAATGGATAGGATAATAGCAATGTCTCATTTCTGCCCATGTGGTCAGCCACCATTAGTATCTTTTGCAGGAAAGTGAATATATGAAAATCAATTTGAGCTTCTTCTCTTTCAAATAGGGTGCTTTCATCTTTTCAAGCTAAGCCACTGCATTTTTTTCTTTGATGAATGTTTTATAAGTCTTCTCTATTTTCTCTCCTACATAGTAACATTTCTATTGGAAATGAATAAGAATTAGAAGTCATGCCTGGCTGTGACATGTCCCGAAAAGTAGTTTCACTCTCTCAGATCATAAACTATATTTGTATCATGTTCAGGGAGCAAAAGCAAAATGTCCTCATCACTTGTAAAAATTACCATGTAAATAAATTACTACTTTGACATATGCCTTAATATTATCTTTTTATATCTTAGAAAATATTAAATGCCTTAACTTTTCCTTTACCTTACAACAATTTAACCCTACTTCATATACGCCCATCTCTGAGCCTAAAGAATCAACATTCCAAACAAGTATTCTCTCATATTCCTTCTCTCTCTTGAAACACTATATATCAACTTTCATTTTTATGACTCACTTTGCCTATTCTCACATTTTTACCATGTCTTATAAATTCTTTGTCCTTCACAAACATATTCGTAATTCCCTGATCTTGCCCCAAGAACAGGACCAAGGCATGTGAGTGATCCAGGAGCACTAATGACCTGGTATTCCTTCATACCAATATTCTTTAAAAACTCTACTTATTCAACATTTCTTTATATACTTAACACTGCCTAGGAGAGAGGCAAAGAATGAAGATAGCATTTTCCTATAGATGTGTTTTTATTCTAATTGATAAACTAGAGTTTTGACTTCCAGACTTAGGGCCACTGATTAGACATGAACTCAAGTGAGTTGATGTTATTTCCAGGACATAGTCCATGGTAAGGTGTGGGGGAGAACCAGTTGTATAATTGACTAATACTGGTAATATGTCAAGTTTGTGATGGTAGAATATTGTTTAAATTTGCCCAAGAGATTTTTGGTAGTTGATAATCCATCTTTTCTATGTATCTCAAAAAAAGGGGGGAGCACTATAATTAGTGGAAATTATTTGAGAAATTTTTGAGATGCATAGTTTATTATTTCAGAGGGAAACAGCATAAATACTTTTTCATTTTATTACTTTTCTTTTAAAGGGAAACAGCATAAATATTTACTTTTTCATTTTATTACTTTTCTGTCTATGACAGTAAGGTGTTCTGAGATTTTTTTTCATTTATTTATTTTGCTGCCAAGGGTCCTGAGACTCTTTTGGCATTCTTTTTTGTTACAGGGAGTAGAAAAAAAATTTTAATAAAAGACCATTTATTTTTCCACCACAAATTTCATTATGGAGGTAATATTAATCATAGCAGAAGATACTAACCAAAAAAGAGAACAAAGGTAAATGAAAATATATTTTGTCCAAGTTAGATGATCTCCGAAAAAAGACAACTCAAAATCTCCCAATATTATACAGTAAATTACTAAGGTAATAATGTTCTGTCATGTGAATAACCATTTTTATTGTATTTCATATGATTTGTGAGTTGGTGATGTGTGAAGCTGGCATTGAAAGCAAGATCAGTGAGTAATTTTGATTAAACACGCTGAATTTACAGAATTTACACCACTTGGATACTAAAAATTGTCAGGCATTCTGTCTCACTAAAAGTTACTGGAAAAAGAGGCAAATTCTTCCTAGAACAGCAATTCTCAAGCTATGGTCTAGGAATAAGCATTTTTTTGAGCATTTGGCTTGGTAGCATAGAATGAACATACTATAGAAAGAAATATCCCAAGAGGATATTGAGAGAACACTGATATATTAGGTTATTTCTCTTTTTCAGTGAGTCTTCAGAGTAGGACATTTGGAGAATCACTGACCATAAAAATTGTATTCCAAGATCTTAGAAGTATATCTCAAGTATCTGTCCTGTGCCCCTATCAGTAATGTCCCCCAAACCTGACCTATTTAGTATGTAGTCTATGAAAAAGAACCACAGTAGGATAAAGAAAAATGAGAAGTTGCCAATGTGGTATATACAACCTACATTTTTCAATTTGACATTTACTTATATAACCACAGTTAGGACAGTCTCACTGTTTGCAGTTTCTGAATCACCAAAAAGGAATCAACAGGGAAACAAACAAACAAAAAAAAGTTACACAAAATGACCACAAAAGAGGCACTGAAGATTACTTTAAAATTTTGACAAAGAAAGAAATCATAAAAACTATTTGTTTCCCATTCTCTATTCATCTTCGAGCTCTACTTAATGCAAGTCTTGCCTAAGCAATAAACATCCAATCTTTATGTCATTGATCTAATATTCATATCACTGGATATTCTGTCTTAAAACATCATACATATCAACACAAGGAACATGATGAGTTAGGAGATGGCCAGTACTAGAAAGGGAAGCTCTCGCTAACCTTTCATTATTTTTTCACATAAGAAATATGACTTAACAGAAGAAGTCTAGGTGGCTATTGATCAGCCTCCAGAAAAGAAATGACACTGTTTTCAACCATAGCTTTCCAGACCACATTGCAACAATTGCATGACTTCCCTAGTAAATGAATAGAAACTCATATTTAGATCAGGATGAAGGTACCACAGCCCTAGGGAAGCAACAGCAAAAAGCAATGAGGTCAATACTAGCTCTGTTACAGATTTGGAGATTACATCAAATATATGCAGGCTATTTTGACCACTACTACTTCTTGACCCTGTAGGATACAATCTTTTGGTACTTGGCATCCATTTCACCCTCTTCTATGTACCCTCCCTAATCACAGAAGTTAGAAAGCTAAAAACTACAGTTTCCTCATTACCAGTCAAGTAGAATATACAATATGCAAATAGGTTCTGTCGATGAAATACATTCTTGAGAGATCTAGAAAGCAGGAAGCCATCTTCTCACTGTTAGGTTACTGACAAGGGAAGTTGAAGAGTCATGTTTCCAGAAGCCAAATTCCTCATTATATTGTAGTCACCAGTCAGGTGAGTATGAAAGGAAGCTGTTATAACATAGCAGTGGTAGCAGCTTCCTGACCTCTAGATCTCAGCTCTGGATCTTAGTTTCATGATATCCCTCTGGCTTCCACTGCTCCAGCCATTGTGGCACATGTTGTAAGCACCTAGTTCTCTCTTTGGCTTGATTCCAACTGAAAATACCTACAATGGTTGCACTTTCCTGCACTGAACTCTGATAGATACCTTCTCTGGCTCCTCCTTTTCAGCAGGAGGTGTTGTAAGTTAGGGTTACTGCTCAACATTCAGATAGTTGATATCTTCTATCAACTAATGTACACTCCCAAACTCTTTACCACCTTTGCCTTGCTTGTTAAATACACTCACTGTGATCTAAATATATAAGAATTTTTTCATGTATTTAAGGGCAGAACATTAAACAGGAATGGAAGGAAAATGGCACCACACATTTGCATACTTTCTCTCTTCAAGAGGGGCTAGAATGAAGCAGAAATTTCAGTCTCTAATACAAAATCCCAGGGCAAAACTCTGGTTGGCTCCATTTGACTCTGGCTCTGGTATGTATTCCTGGACCAATTTATTATGGCTGGAATAAAGCTCTCCTTAGAAAGCACTTCTATAATAATGGATGGAGAGAAGGGGTGGTGCTCTGAGAAGGTAAGATGGACAGATATTCCAATAGATTTTTCACTATATCTGCATTCAAATACTAGCTCTGACAATTATCACCTGTTGGCCCAGAGCTTGTTATATAATATCCTTAACACACAATTTACTTTTCCATCAAATGAATATAATTTTAAAACTTATATCATAGGATTTCTATGAGGATTACAAGTGAAACTATCTGAACAGTATCCACTATATTTTAAATGCTGAGTAAACCTTAATTTTTTGTGTTTATAATTTTTATGATGCTTCAGCTAAGTGGGAGCATTGGCTGTCAATTTTCTTGACAAAAGAAACCCAAATTTGCCTTTGATTGCATTTGCTTGAAGTCTAGACCCTATACCTAAAGGCCATCTAAGAACACTGACCACACAAACTTACCTCAGGTTATCATCTCAAAAAGAACATCACATTTCTAACTGAATTTAAATGATACAAATACAAGATAAAAGGAACCCATGATTATAGTCACGTCCTCTGGAGAAGAAAGTGATGTACATTAACTTCAAGACATGTGTTCAATCTAATCTAACACATGAAAGATCTTGTTTTCCTGGAACCTACTGCTATAAACCAGCATCTACAACTAGAAATAAGATTTATTTAGTTAATTTATCTTGAATTACCTAATAATGCCAGACCATAGGTTGGTAAACTTTTTCTAGGCTTTGTGAGCCATATGTCACTCTTGAAAATACTCAACTGTGTATGAAAACACAAAATCAGTCATAGACAATACATTAAAAAATGAGCATTGCTGTTTTCCAATAATACTTTATTTACAAAAACAGAGAGTAGTCGAGACTTGACTCATAGGCCGTAGATTGACAATTCCTAGTCTAGATATAAAAGTACATGTGGCTTATAACTCTTGAAAGTGGCTCAAAGTTTGTTACTCATACTTTGAGACTTAGCCCCAGTATAAAAACATCTCCAACAAGAAGCCTTTCTCAGCGCCACCCTCCCTTCCTACCTCCTTCTACCTCTTCTCAGGCTTCTCAATTAAGTTTCTATTATCCCTCTAATCCCTTCTACCCCAGTTCATCCATGTCACAATCAGATGAATCTTTCTAAAATACTGTGCTGTATATGCCACTTTCCTGCTCAAAATCCTTCAAGCATTTCTATCACCTATAACAAAATGTTGAAACTCTATGCTGTTATTTAAAACATCCTATAATCTGGCTCCAACTGATTTTCTCATTTTAATATCTCTCTTCCCTTTTACAGAAATCACCCCATTAGGTAATCTACTCATTCTCACTCTTGGACATTTCTTTCATAATTCTTATCCCAGTTTTTTTTTTTTCCTATTAGAGTAGTCTTTCCCTCCCCTATCTTCTTCACAAATTCAAATTTTTTATATTCTTCAAGGTCCAGAAAACAAAAATATTAACTCCCAAATAAAAATTTTCTTGACCCCTCTAGTCTGCAGCGATTATCTCTTCTTTGACTTTGCAAATAAAAGTTATTGTTTTTTTTTTAAGGCTAATCAAATGAAGCAAAAAAGTTATTGTTCATATCACTCATATGGACCTTGTCACATAATATTTACTCACGCAATTTGCGTTGGTGTCGTTGCAGCTGTTGGTGTTATTTTATTGGAACAGCAGACAGACTGTATGTTTCTTGAAAGCACAGACTGACTCTCAGGCCTCTTTGAAGAGCTCGGCATACTTTTTACATATACTGAATACACAGTTCATTAAAGCTAAATGACAAAAAGATATCCATGTGTGCCTCTTTGCAGTATGTGCCTTTCAGCAATTTTGGGGCCTTTTAACATAAATGGGCTTGAAACGTCGACGCTGTGAAGAAAAAGGAGACTTTGTCCCCATGAAAGAACCCTAGGGAAAGATTATTGAGGATGTGTAAAATTCTGGACTTTTGTTTTTCTTTTACCTAAAGCCTCTACATAGACCATTTCTTATCATCCCCATCAAAATTGCAGGTAAGAAAATAAAAAGAAAGTACAAATCATTCAGTACTGTTCCTTCTTAGAAGCTTCATGGGGGAAAGTTTGATGGGGAAGAAACTTTAAGAAATGCCTAAAAGATTTTTAACATATTATGAATGCAATTACCTGTGTTTTTGCTGTCTCTTATAAGTATAGATGAGTAATTGCGAATCAGCATTGCTTCTGTCAGGTATCATGGAAGCATTTAGTTTCAAGCTAGAAAAATTCAGTGACATTTTGCATCATTTTAAATAATAATGCCTGTGCATGTAGTGTCATTATAAACAGTAGCTTTTGATATTTGAAAAATGTTGCATTTTATTCAGAAAAGGATCCTTTTTTAACATGAGTTTTATTTTTTAAAAGTATGATGGTAGTATATTACTCTCCTTCTCCAGTTTAACAACATAACTACTTTCATCTTTAATCACCCAACTCAAAATACCAGCTACAATATTCATAGAATGATGGTTTCAAAGCTGTCCTCCCCAAGTATTTCACAGTAATTGAGTTTGTATATTCTAGATTATAGATGAGAAAAGAAAAGGAAGAGAGGGGAAAACAATGAGACTAGAATCAATTTTCCTAGTAAAGTTTTATCAATTTATGATGCCTGTTGTTAAAAGGAAAAAATCCAAAACAAACAAATAATAGAGGTTTTGAGTAAATAGCACATTTCAGAAAGGATCTGTAGCCTTCACAAAAAGATGTATCATAAAACTATTACCCTTGATACTACTTTATGCCCTTGTTCCCAGTTTTGGTTATAACTCACATGGAGGTCAATTCAGCACCCTGGGGAGAGAACCACTGCCTATCAGGAAAATAAACAACAGGAAAATTAAACACAGAGGAGACTATGGAATGCTCTTTTTATTTGGAGAAGGAGAAAAACAGCCTTTCTACTGCACATACACAAAAATTAATAATAACCACACGAAAAGCAAGCATTCAGTTATTTTTTCCCCCACATCAAAAGACATTGCCATTTACCTGGTCAACTGAGAACAATTCCTCTCCTCCCAAAGTCATACTTTTGTTTCGATTTGTATATTATTTTCACCTTTATGGTTTTATCTGTATAGAATTTCTGCAAGTTTGTTGTCTACCTGTCAGGTTACTTTTCACATTATCGTTTTAGTTTGCATCTAAAATTCTATATATGCCTCCAAAAAAGAATCAAGACTTATTTTAGAGTTAATTATACACAATTATCAAGTGTTCCTTAGATCTAAAGACATACTAATATGTACATTTTTTTCTGCCAAAACACATCTCTTCTCATCTGTACAATGCTATTTTTTCCTAATTATATGTGATGTCTTATTAATGGTATCTCATAGGGGAAATATGCCCAGATTCTTTTTGTGTAAACAATCTAAATCTGCTCCAAGTTGTGGCACAAAGTAATAAACGAGAGTTGGAAAACAATACAAGTGTTTTGTGAGATTAACCCAGCAATAGCTTTATATACTCAATCAAATATAATAGTGAAGTATTAATATTTTGGTATAATCAATTGTTTTCTTCTCTTTCTGCTTAATTATAATCGTTTATTATAGAGATTTTTTGGTGCTGGCATTACTTTTAGGATAATCAGATATGCAGCACCATAAACTAAGATATAATTTTCTCACTAGGAAGAATTTCAAAGTTGGCAATACATTCATGTGTGAACGAAGCCAAAGAAGATGGCAAGAATAAAATATGGGTTTGTCTAGCTCCAAAGGGGGACAAAATGAGCTCAGGGGGAAATGAGGGTAGAAAACTATCACAAACTCTGACATGTAAACCAGTGTTTGAAAATTGAAATTTTGTCTGTCAGTAGCCAACACATGCATATGAAATTGTTTCTTATATATGACAAACAGTTTCTTGTCTTCCTGGACTTGTACCACTCTCCCACTAGTTCGTTACCATAACTTAAATATATGACTTTAATCTACAAGCACTTTAAATGATCATAGTCATATTATAGTGAAGATCCACAATTAAGGTAATAGTCAATGGTGGCTCCCTAAATGTCAGTGTGGAATAATGAGGGAGCAGATAGGAAACCAAAAGACATACAAATAATAAGAAAAATGTTGAACTGGAGCCAAATCTTGCAATAACAAAGTTTCACATTTAAAAATTTCTGAGGGAAAAATGACCTTAACCACTAAAAGCCTGTAGTCTAACTATGCCTAGTTAAGTTTTTTTTTTTTTTATTTCAGCATATTATGGGGTACAGATGTTTAGGTTACGTG
>NW_012135747.1:2999952-3015671 GCF_000956105.1 Propithecus coquereli | reverse complement strand
GGTTATCAGCCCTTTATCAGATGTGTAGAGAGCAAATATTTTTTCCCATTCTGTGGGCTGTCTATTCACTCTAATGATAGTTTCCTTGGCAGTGCCTAGTTAAGTTTTTGACTATGCATTACTGTCTTGGTAAACCATACATTGAGAGAATCTTCTGTCTTCTTTCCTTGCCCAACAACAGCACTAAATATGAAACATTATGACATTAGCCCTACTTAAGTTTGGATGACCTAAGTCCTTCACAGTTTTCCCTACTTTTAGACTTTGTTCTCAGACTTTCATACCATCCAAATACTGCTTTTTAAAAATTTCTTTGTTATCTATTCCCTATGCATCATTTCATACAGGCCCTATACCTAAAATAATCATCTGATTCCCAGTTACTGAACAACTTATTTTCATTCTAAATACTCTTTTAATGTATTAATAACATCTTGGAGAACATGTATTTAAAAACGTGGGCTCTCTAACTGACTATCTGGGTTATAAGTCATGACCATGTGACTGTAAGTTTCTTAAATTTTCCAGGCCATTATTTGTAATAAAATTGAGTAATATTTGTACCTAACTTAATAAAATATCTTGAGAATTGAATGAGTTAATACATGTAGAATTCATATTAACATGTAACAAATACATGTAAAACTGACATAGATTATGTATGCAATAAACGTTATAGGTATAAAATTTCAACTTTGCTAATATAGTAGGGAATATAAGCCAGGCATGGTGGAGCATGTCTATAGTCCCAGCTATCAGGGAGGCTAAGGTAGGAGCATCAGTTGAACCAGCCTGGCCAACATAGCAAGATCCCATATCTTAAAAAAAGAAAAAGTAGAGAATATAATTTTAAATTTAAAAATTTTAATTATATGCACCACTATCATTGACATATGACCACATATATCGAGCCAAAGAGAATTGGGAACTGAACAAATCTTAAGTAGTATGCTCCGCCCCTCCATGGCAAGGAGTTGTAGCTAGCAGGCACTCAGGCCCCTTTACAATTGTGTACAAGCCTTGTGATTAGTTCTCATCAAAAGAATGTGAACAAGAGTGATATATGCCATTTCCTGCTGAGGCAATTAAGAATTGAGTAGGGATTTTCTCCCTTTTCTCCCTCTATTGGTTAGAGGCAGGTGATACAAAGACCACAAGATGGAATAAGCTGATTTGCTCCTGGATCCTGAATCACCAGGTAAAAGAAAGCTTCCTAGCAACCAGGAACACACACGTTAGATTGTTAGGTGAGTGAGGAAAAAACTTCTATTGTGAATCCTCCACTGAAATGAAGGGGTTTCTTTGTCATAACAGAAATGACAGCTTAACTAAAACAACCCATTTCTCCTGTTTTATCTCGATTTGCTTTGAAGAAAACTTGTGTTGGTAAAAGGAAGTTTAAGTTCACTGCTTTGGGGCAGATGCTTATATCTTCTGTTTACTGTGATAGGTAGCTGGCAAATAAGGAATGGTTAGACGAGTGTACCTGGGACCAATGCTAATTTTCTGAAAATTTTGTGAGCTGGAAACTCTAATACCAAAAAAAGAAGTCTTTTCTGGTCACTTACCTTAAATCTTTAAAAAGCACTGCATAAAAAATTGCATGAGAATGAAATTTACTAAAAGAAGGAGATGTATAGTGTTATTCATTATATCCTAACATCATTCTGATTTCCTAATTTTTCTCCTTACTTTCAAGTTTCTTCCTAAGTCCTAACACCCTTCAAAAATATATAAAATAAAAGAAATTCAAGAATCTCTTATGAAGAACATATTAGTCTCCTGAAGTTAAAATCAATTTAATCCTTGTTGAAGCTGGTACATTTACTCTCTGAGAAACATACATATGTTTAAGGAAAGTTTTTTTATCAACTTCTCAAAGTCAATCCAGCCTTTTAGGTAAATACATAGTTGAGTTGATGTTTTTAAAGACACAAGGCACATTATGCACCTGAGAGATCACTTGGATCTTGTCTAGACACACAGACTGACTTAAACAAATGATGTTTCCTTATCCAATAGACTAGAACTTGTGTTATATGGTAAGCTTCCCCCCATCTCCCACACACACCCCAGTGAGACTATAGCTGATGACCCATCTGGCCCTTCCTGGATCTAAATACCAGTACCATTTGGTAGGCTAGTAATAGACCAAACCAAACATGTTACTTTAATACTGAATTTCTCAACCCTAACACTATTGACTTTTGGGGTCCAGAAAAGTTTTTGTTAAAACTTTTTGTCTTGACAAATAAATATTTGTTGTTGGGGGCTATCCTTTCATTGCAGGATGTTTTCATTATCCCTGGCCTCTACATACTAGATGCCAGTAGCATTCCCTACCTCTCTTCAACACAGTCTAACAACCAAAAAGGTATCTAAAGATTGGCAAGTGTCCTCTCTAGAGTAAAATTGTCCCTGATTGAAAACCACTGCACAAGCAAAAGGGTTTCATTCCTTTTGGAAGATGAGAACATAAGAATGTAAGTTCATACAGCAAACATCTACTATTAAGCTAAATCTAAATTTCAATGGCTTAAACTTCTGCTGAAGCAATAGTGCTAGACTGTCATCTATAGCTTTAACTTATGAATTTAGTAGTTCTGCTCCAAACACAAATTCCTCTTTCAAAAATTCTGTTACATTAAAATTTAATTCCATTTAACTCTTCAACAACTGAAAAAAATTGGATTCCCCCAATAAGAGTTGCAAATCCTTGCTGAGGATAATAGGAAAAAGAGGAAACAAAGGTTTGAGATAAGAAGAGAGGCAAAGTGCAAGTTTAAGTAGGAATGGATGTTTTTGCAGACATGCCTGCATCTTGCCAAAGAAAGATGAAGCCATGTAAATCTTGGCCTTAATTTTGTATGCTTTTGTCTCTGTGAGGAGGAAAATATTTTAGTCAGTCAAAATATTTATTATGTATCTATTAAGGGCCAGGCCCTGTTCTAAGATATTCCTGCAAAGAAAATGTGAATGTTTGCTACAAGTATAAAATGATAATCAGCTATCAGATATACAGACCAATGATGGAAACCATTGCTCTTGTGTCTCCTAAAACCTCTTTGCTAAGACAAAGTAGCAAAATATTATCTTTCTTGAATCCAACCTCACCAAAAATTTATATCTTCACAGTAAGAATACTTTCCAAAATCACCATATAACTTGATTCAATGATTATTTAGTTATTTACTAGTTGCTAGGCACTGTGGCAGATGTGTGAAAGGTACACTTGTATGTATTTACTCATAAAAGAACTCACAAAGTCTTGAGGGAGGTTTGATATACAAAGCCTATGTCCTAGCCATAGTAAACAATTTGTAGTTCCTAGACTTGCTCTTCTATTTCATATCTCTGTCCTCTTGTACATACACTAATCACAATATTCACTGAATTATGTTTTCCCCTTTATCTGCCTGTCCTATCCACTTTTAAAATGTAACTTAAGAGCCTCCTCTGTAAACTCATTCATGACCCTTTCCTTATATGGAATTGATCAAGTCCTTTTTTGTCTTGCCTCTATAGCTGTACATGTTTACTCAATTATCACAATGTAAGGCAGCAATTTGCTCATATGTTTCACTCTCCTCCTTACTGAGTTTCATGAACTCACATAAACACATCTTTTAATATTGTAGCCCTATAATACAGTTCAACAGACTAAATAAATGTTGGATATATGACAAAAGGAATGAACAATATATCAAGTAAACAATGTTATTATATTATAATGTGCTTAACTACTATGATCTGGAGAAGACTAAATTTATAAGCCATCTGGAGTCACCCTTTCCTTTAATATCGAGATAAAATGTCTCAAGCCCTTATCACACTTACTTTCCAGGATTTTCAAGGATTCCCAGGAGCTTTACACTCCCTGGACACCTCTCATGGAATTTCTGCTCACTATCTTACCTTCTTTAGATGCAAGGCTTTTCATATATGCTGACCCTATATATACCCACCACCCCTCCTCCACTATTCTCCAAACTTCACTAACTAAAATCTATAACAGACTTTTATTGAACATTAGTGATAACAGAGAAAAATATAGCATAATACAGAATATGAAACTATCTAATATTTGGCATTAGATATCCATGTTCAGCCTATTACTTTATTATGCAGAGCAATTAGCTATCACATTCCATCCACGTCTAAGGTTTAGGTGTACATTTGCATAACTTAAAAGGCTTACTAAATTGTACTGCTAATACAGGGGACCCTCCATATCCACAGGTTCCAAATCTACCAATTCAACAAACTACAGATGAAAAATTAAAAAAAAAAATAACAATTAAAATAATACAAATTTTTAAAAATATAGTGCAACACCTATTTACATAGCATTTACATTTTATTAGGTATTATAAGTAATCTGGAGACGATTTAAAGCATGGCATACAGGAGGATGTGCATAAGTTATGTGAAATTAAATAATTCAAACTTAAAACTGTTGGGACTTTAGATTATTCTGAGCCTTGAGACAAATGTGACTATGCAGCCAGAGTCATGTGACACACTGCCACAATTTCTGCCCTTTTTTTCCTATAAATAATTAGGAAGGCCAAGTGGTACCAGAGATAAAAACCCCCTCAGATCTTTACCCCTCCTCATAGAGTAATAAAGTTATATGCCTTAGAATATAACAATCTATAACCAATCAAATATCGTAATGTATACACTGGTCTCATATGGAAAATGTAGTCCTGCTAAAACTTTTCTATCTCTGCCTATGTAAGTGAAACCTTAACTTCTCCACTTTAGAACACTGACCCCATTTGTTTGGAGTCTGTGTTTCCCAGGTGGCTATCCTCAAGCTTTGTGCTCGAATAAACTCTATACTTAATCATATTTTCTGAATCTCATTACTTAAGGCTGATAGTTATATGCAAATATTATGCCATTTTAATAAAAGGGACGTGAGCATCCACAGATTTTGGTATCCACAGGGGGTCCTGGATACCTGAATGTGACTACATTTTGAGAGGGGTCTTTAAAGAGGTCATTAAGTTAAAATGAGGC
Source organism: Propithecus coquereli (assembly GCF_000956105.1). NCBI lineage: Eukaryota > Metazoa > Chordata > Mammalia > Primates > Indriidae > Propithecus > Propithecus coquereli. The sequence continues at coordinate 3,010,646 of NW_012135747.1, read as the reverse complement.
CATCATGATGGGCCCTAATCCAGTCTGACTGCTGTACTTATAAGAGCAAATTCATACACAAAAAAGAGTCACCAGAAGTGTGCATACACAGAGGGAACACTATGCAAGGATTTCTGTTATTTAAGCCACACAGTCTGGAGTATTTTGTTATGGCAGTCTAGCAAAGTAATCCATCACCACCACCCCCTAAAAAAAGATGGGCAAAAGATTTTAACAGATACTTCACTAAAAAAAAAAAATCTATGGATGGTAAATAAGCACACAAAAAGATACTTAAAATAATCATCGGGGAAATACAATTTAAAACCACAATGAGATACTAATTTCCTGTAAGAGTAGCTAAAATTAAAAACATTTTTTAACTCTCACTACAAAATGCTCATGAGGATACACGACAACCAAAATTCTTATTCATTGCTGCTAGGATGGCAAAAAGGTATAGTCACTTTGTAAAACAATGTGGCAGTTTCTTATAAAGTTAATCATATGCTAATGTATGACCCAGAAATCCCACTTCTGGATATTTACCCAGGAAAAATGAAAATTTACATTCACATAAAAAGCTGCATATGATTATTCTTAGCATCTTTTTTCATCATAGCCAAAAATTAGAAACAATTCAAATGTCTTTCAACTGGTGAACAAATAAACCAACTGTGATACATCCATATACTGGAATACTACCCAACAACAAAAATAAACTGCTGATACATGCAACAATTTGATGAATCCTAGATGCATCATGCTAAATGAAAGAAGCTACACTTAAACATCTACATATTGTATGATTACATTTAATAACATTCTGAAAAAGGCAAAACTACAAGAGATGGCAAACAAAGCAATGGAAGAAAGGTTAACCACAAGGGACATAGGGGAATTTGGCAGGTGGTGGAATTGTTCTATATTTTTAATATAGTGATGAATGCACAACTGTATGCATTTTCAAAACTCTGAGAACTATATACTACAAAGAGTGAATTTTGCTGTATGCAAATTATATGTCAAAAAAACAGACATAAAAAGATTTCTAGCTACAGCTTCGCCCCTCAAAATCCAAAGCATATTTGGAAAGAAGGTAAGGGAGGTGGCAGGAGGTAGAAAGAAGGTAAGGGAGGTGGCAGGTTTAAAATTTCCAAAGACTAAATATCGCTGTAGTATTTCAATGAATATAAATAATTTTTAAAGAGTGGGGATATATGATTTTTAAGATTTCCATAAAAAACAACAGAAAAACTATAAGTAACTTCCAATATTAGGAATAATCACTTATCTTAAACCCTTAATCTCAAAGACTTTTATAGTTTATTATTCATTATCATTAGTATATATTCATTAACATGAGTTGCTCAATGGTGAAAGTTCAATAAATACAGATGGAAGCAATGGATAAAAGCTTTTATTGGATTTTAAAGATCAGAAAATGTTTTAATTTGATCTGACTGGAGGTGAGAAATCATTGTATTAAATAGCTTCTTTAGCAGGGGGAATACATGACAAAAATGGTACATTAGGAAAATTAGTCTAGCAGACATATATGGGATAGACTTGAAGGAAAATACTGAAGCAAAGACACAAGACAGCTGCAGTGATGAAGGCCTAGATTAGGGTGATGGCCATAGGATTGTATTCATTAAATCCAAATGTGTATCTTTCCCATATGTAATTGAATACCCAAAAATGATGTCACATTTGCTATATGAAGTTCATCGAGACTCAGATGGCAACTTGGCTTATAAAATTAAAACTCTCTAGTGACTAAGGTGACCCATTTAAGGTCATAGCGAGAGCAGCAATACCCAAGTCAGGTGGTGGTGGCACAGTGAAAATTAGACCTGACTATGATACAATCAATCCCAATTTCATTTTCTCATCATTGGCTCTTTATTTTCTACTAGTAACTGGTATTACAATCTCCCCTTAGAACAAGAATATGTGGCTTTACTGCAGTACGTCCAGTCAGAGGCACAGGCTACTGGCAGACCTAGCCAAAGCACAAGAAACGTAAAAGGCCCCAGCTTTGATCTGATTCCACTCAGAAAAGATTACTTTCAAATGAAGCAACTAGAGATCTCTTCCTTTGAAACCAGCTGCAATTGCTTGATAGGAAACACTTCTTTGTTGTTTTTCTTTTGTTTCAGGAAGACTAGTATTTTCACCTGCAGGGATATCAATAACACCATACCATCTGTTATTTAAAAATTCCTAATTAGAAGCCTGTTATGTAATAAAGCTGCTAAAAAGAAACTCAAACCTAAGGGAATTTTAAAAGGCTCATTTGTGACATAGGTGTTACAACTTAAGCTAAGAAATGAACAGATTCATGTGGCACAGAAGCCATCTTCAAACTCATTCACCTCTTCTATTTGTGGGGCCGCCCATGCATGGCCTGAGAAAAAGGGTCTCCTTTAACCAGAAATACATAGGCTCACTGGATGAATCTGAAGCTTGACTCCATAATCAAGTTCTTTTTGTAGATGTCATCTCATGTCTGATAAACAGACTGGTTATCTGAATTCTGATCCTTACCCTCCTTCTTTATTACATGGGTTCAAGATCCCCCATCCTTCCCCTAGTCCTCAATTCCAGTGGATCTTCTTGCCAGTCTACACATTTAAACTCTATGCTTTACTATGTATTTCTAATTCCTATATTCTTGCTTGATTTCTGACCTGTGATTTGACTTTAACATCTTGTTATTTGTATTATATATTGTTTCTGCTCCCCTCTCATACTTTGATAGGTTCTCAAGTTTAACTTCCATGAGCCTGTTTTCTCATTTGTAGGATGAGGAAAATAATAAAAATATTATAAAATTAATTCAATGATTAAATGAAATAATAAGTAAAGTCACTAGCATAACCTCAGATAGAGAAAGTGTTAAATAACTGATGGCTATACCCAAGCATATTTATACCTGGAAAACAGAGCCTTGTCCTCTGATTTTTTTCTGCATTCGCAGAAATAGATAATAGCCAAATCTTACCACAAGGGAAAATTCCTTTTTTTATACATGAAGAATTATTGAGTCCCTTCTTACCCTTCTCTTCTGAAGTTTAAGTAAATTCATTTTCTTTCCAATGAATCATGTTTTCTCACCCTTTAGTCATTTTACTACTTTCTTCCAAGTTCTACCATCCAATTTTAGTTGTATAAAAAAGAATACAAATTTCCAGTAATATTGATACCAAATTCAAAAAGCACTTACCAAAACCTATCCTCCCAAATGATTATCTGGGACCCACAGGAATGATGTAACTCCACCAATGTCCTAGGCTGAACACCTCATTATGGCCAAGGCTTCAGAGGAACCTAGATGCTATTGACTGCACTAAGCTCTGAATAGCTGCTTTAGCACCTGGATGCAGGAGGAAATGCCAACACAAGAAAAACTGCAAAGTGTCAGTTTTCTGGGTGTAGTTCAGTTAGGAGCTAGATAAAACTGACCATCCTAAGCATGCCGGTTACAGTCTGACAGTAAGACACCCCCTTTGGCAAAACTGTCTCCTCCACTGGCTGCCAAGGCCCCTGATCTTTCCAGGACTACCTTGTGTGCTTTGATTAAGCTTTTGCTGGCTGAGAAGCAGCTGGCCTTTAGAGCAGGAAACCCATAGAAAAGTGTATCTGTGTGTCCTCTCTTAACTGTGGCTGAGTCATCCAAGTCAAATAGTCACTGGAACATAAAAGTGGCTCCCTCCACCTTAGTTAAGTGGTGGGGGGAAAGGAATATAAAATCCTCGGAGGCAATCAAGGACTATTTTCAGAAACAGTGAACCATTTGTATTTAAGATCTAAAAATAAACCACCTCACACCCTGGGTGGTTCCCCATGGAGGAAAAGAGGATGTGCTCTGAAGAGCTGGAGTTGTAACCCAGATCCCTGGGAACACAGCTACAGCCAATGTGAAGAGCTGTTCACAGAACTGATAAAGAGTCCACCAGGCAGTCTCATTCCTGTGGGAGGAGCAGAGCCCTGGGTCCCACTTTGACCTGCTGCTAGCACTCACGCATGGCCATGGCAGTGGTAACCACCGGCGTCACTCCTGGCCATCCCCACTTCCTAGCTACAGCAGGATATCTAATGGGAAGGCACGAAAGTATTCAGACTTGCTGCTATTAAAATCTGTGGATGGGGGGGCTTTAAACTCTGAGGACAGACACAAGAGAACCTCTATGAACCTCAAGCTTAGGACACAAAGTGGCGGGCATCCTGCTAACAATATCTAACAATACAGGTATTAGTACATCTGAGTATGTTTGTGAGGGAGGTAAAGGTTAGGAAATCAGAAATATAGACCTTTGTCAAGTTTCTAAATTGGAGGTTCCTGGGCAATAAGACACAGCATGGGGTTATAGAGTGTACAGGGAGGAGAGGAAGGGAAAGACAAGAAATAAACAAGTAAAAAGCCTGGCTACAATAGTAGGGGTACAAGAATGGTATTCAGAAAATATACAGGAATATTGACTTTTGAAAGCAAGAAATGAAGGCATTGAAAGGAAATAAATGGGTCTCTAAGAACCATAAAAACAAATATAAAAGAGGCAAGGCTCAATGGGGCCAGAGATCCACTGGATCAGCTGATTTTTTTGTTGTTGTTTTGTTTTGTTTGGGGCTTTTTTGGGCTCTTTAGGGTTTTGTTTGTTTTATTTCAAAATATTAAGGGGGTATAAGTGTTTTTGTTACATGGATATCTCGTATAATGCTTAAGTCAGGGTTTTTTATTATTATTTCAGAATATTATGGGGCTACAAACATTTTGGTTACATAAATTGCTGTGGCACCATTTGAGTCAATGTTATAAATGTGCTCATCCCCCAGATAGTGTGCATTGTACCCATAGGTGTGAATTTACTGATTCCCCCTCCCCCTCCCACCTGCTTGATTTCCAATGAATGTTACTTCCATATGTCAGGGGTTTTGGTGTGCCCATCACCAGAATAATGTTCATTATACCCAATAGGTAAGTTTTTATACCATATCCAACCTCTCAACTTCCCCCCTTCTTGGTTTCTCATGTCCTTTATATCACTTTGTGCCCATGTGTACCCATGTGTTAGCTCCCACTTATTAGTGACAACGTGTGGTGTTTGGTTTTTCCATTCCTGAGATACTTCACTTATGATAATGATCTCCACTTCCACCTAAGTTACTGCAAATGACATTATTTCATTCCTTTTTATGGCCAAGTAGTACTCCATGGTGTGTGTGTGTGTGTGTGTATGTATATACATATATTTGTATATATGTATATATATATACACACATACCACATTATCTTTATCCACTCATGAATTGAAGGGCACTCAGATTGATTCTACATCTTTGCAATTGTGAATTGTGCTGCAATAAACATTCAAGCACAGGTATCTCTTTGATAAAATGACTTCTTTTCCTTTGGGTAGATACCTAGCAGTAGGATTGCTGGATCAAATGGTAGGTCTACATTTATTTCTTTAAAGAATTTCCACTATTTTCCATAGAGGTTGGACTAATTTGCAGTCCTGCCAACGGTGTATAAGCATTACTTTCTCTCTGCATCCACACCAGCATCTATTGTTTTTTGACTTTTAATAATGGCCATTCTGATAGGGGTTAGTGGGTATCTCATTGTAATTTGAATTTACATTTCCCTGATAATTAGTGATGTTTAACATTTTTTCATATGTTCGTTGGCCATTTGTCTATCTTCTTTCGAAAAACTTCTGTTCGTGTCATTTGCCCACTTTTTGATGGGGTTTGTTTATTTCCTGCTGATTTGTTTGAGTTCTTTGTAGATTCTGGATATCAGTTCTTTGTTGGATGTACAGTTTGTGAATATTTTCTCCTATTCTGTAGGTTGTCTATTTTTCTTAACATGGACCAGTACAGCAAGTATTACACAGGTAGCGAACCAAACGAAATTCCCTTTATAGAACACTTATCTCTATATCCCTGTTAGTGTATCTTTTATAGTTTTTTTCTTATATATACATCTGGAAGTTTTGTAAAACACTGAGAATTTTTTTCTTAAATACACACCTAAGATTTAGCTTTCACTTGCAGTAGTAAATTATTCAAACTCAATTGAAAGTGAAACATGTTTTTTTATTTAATTACTAGAAAGACATTTTATAATGTCCAATGCTGATTAGGAGTGAATAATTTCCCCCGTATCTCATCCAGGACACCTCTGCAACCACCACCCACATAAACAAATTAGTCTTCTTGGTTGAGAAAAATGAATTATTACTTCTCAACCTAAGTTTCAACTTGTCATTTTGCATTTGAGCATTTATCTACTAGAAGCTTATATCATAAGTGATCTTTGCTCTTTTGACAGGAACCAAACATTTAAGCATGGCAAGAGGCCAAGAAGAGTACCTTGGCCCACCTTCTCAGGCGCTTAGGTAAATATCTGAAGAAAATCAATATCATAAAAATGTAGTGCCAAATTGTTTTAAAACTGCTTAGCTTTCACTATTGCACCTAGGACTGAATGCAAGAAAAGCAATTAGCAGACATTGACTAAAGCAGGAAATACAGCGAAAAGATGGTGTGGAAATGGAGGAATAAAAATATATTAAATTTGTATATAGTTACATATATTTGCAATATATATTTATATGTATAATATATAAATATCATTTATTTAAATTTTGGACATGTTGAGCTTGAAAAGCCCATTAAGTAACTAGATAAAGTTACTTTGGGTTCCACATATAGTGAAATGATGTAATATTTGTCTTTCTATATCTGGCTTATTTCACTCTTCTGCATGAGAAAACTCATCACAGATATCTTTAGCATAAAACACCAATCTTGATATAATTTTATTCTTATTTGTTTTTCAACTGGTCATAAATTTGAAGAACCTAATTTGCTATCTATCACCTATGTCCTAATCTGAATTTGTCCAAAAGTGAAACTGATGCTAAATCTCACCCTTTCTCTACCTCTTTTTTTTTCTTAGTTCAAAATATTAAGGGGGTACAAAAGTTTTTGTAACATGGATACCTTTTATAATGCTTAAGTCTGGGCTTTTACTGTTCCCATCACCCAAATAGTGTTCATTGTACCTAATAGGTAGGTAGTGCAAATGACACTATTTCCTTCCTTTTTATGGCTGAGTAGTACTCCATGGTCTCTATATATACCACATTTTCTTAATCTACTCATGAATTGATGAGCACTTAGGTTGATTCCATATCCCTGTGATTGTGAATTGTGCTGCAATAAACATTCAAGTACAGGTGTCTTTTTGTGAAAATTACTTCTTTTCCTTCATCAGGGATACCCAGTAGTGGGATTGCTGGATCGAATGGTAAGTCTACATGTATTGTTTTCCATAGAGGTTGTATTAATTTGCAGTCCCACCAACAGTATATAAGTATTCCTATCTCTCTGCATCCATGCCAGAATCTGTTGTTTTTTTTCCTTTTTTTTAATTGTAAGTGTACAGTTTAATGAATTATCACAAAGCATTTATTACTTTTGGCCATTTAAAAAACTTTTAGTTATGGAAATTTTCAAACATACACAAAAGCAGAGAGAGAAATACAATGAATCTTCATGTACCCAAAACCCATTTTCAACAATTGTCAACACATGAACAATCTCCAGTTTCATCTATACTCCCACTCACCACCCTGCCACTGTATTATTTTGAAGCAAATTCTAGACATCATATTGCTCCATCTATAAATGCTTCAGAATACATCTCTAAAAAACAATGATTTTTTTAATATAACCAAATACCATATATCACCTAAAAATTAACAAAATATTTTTAATAATTTCAGATATCTGATCAGTATTTAAATTTCCCCACTTGTCTGATATATAGTTTCTTTATTCAGTTGGTTAGTTTACAACAGGATACAAACAGGGTCTGTACACTATTTGATTGATATGTCTCATAAGTCTTATTTATGAATTCCCACCCCTTCTTTTCTTTTTCCCTCTAATTTATTTGTGAAGAAACAGATAATATTGTTTGCACTGTAGAATTTCTCAAATTTTAATCCATCTCTGAGTGTCTTTAATATGTTTCTGTCTCTAAAACAGAAATTAGATCTAGAGCATACTCAGCTTCAATATTTTGGGCAAAAATGCTTTATAGGTGGAGTTTGTACTTTACATCTCATCACTGTAATGCCTGGGTGTCTTTTTGAGTGACACTAAGATTGATCAATAATTTCAGGTATTCTCAACCTGATCTACCCATTATAAACTTCCATGTTAGCTTCCCCCTAATTGTTTTACATCCATTAGTGATCATTGCCTTGAGCTATTACTTGGGGTTACAAAATAATTACTTTAATTCTACCACTCTTTCTGCATTTATTAGCTGGAACTATTGTATAAAGAACTTTCCTTCATAAACTATTGGGTTACTTTGAGGTATAGTTCACCCAGGAGAAACAGGATAAACCTTTGATTCTTTCTCTTTATGTGTCAGTCTCCAAAATAAGGAGTTAGTTCCATAATATCCTCCAAAGATGACTAATGAGGTTTATTTGTGTTTTTTTATGTCATTAGAATATAATAAATGTTACTTTATTTATTATTTTATTTCTCATTTTGGGGTTCTGGCCAGAATACAAAGTATACTATTTCCTTGCTTGTGTCTCCTGGGAGTCAGTATCTCAGCCAGTATCTAAAGACCCTTTCACTGTTATAACTGTACATGCATCATTGATCATTGGCTTAAGCCTCTCTTATAATAGAGGAGGAAATAGAGTGTCCAGAGTGGCCTGGTAATTTGCCAGAATCACTTGTCTGTTAAGTAGCAGGATCCAGGTAAGATCCCAAGTAATAATAATGACCATTCTGACAGGGGTTAGATGATATCTGATTGTGGTTTCAATTTGATTTCTCTGATGATTAGTGATGTTGGACATTTCTTCATATGTTTGTTGGCCATTTGTCTATCTTCTTTTGAAAAATTTCTGTTCATGACTTTTGCCCACTTTTTGATGGGGTTGTTCATTTATTTCTTGCTGACTTATTTGAATTTTTTGTAGATTCTGGATATTAGCCCTTTATCAGATGGATGGTTTGTGAATATTTTCTCCCATTCTTTAGGTTGTCTATTTGCTCTGTTGATTATTTCCTTTGCTGTGCAGAAGCTTTTTAATTTAATCAAGTTCCATTTACTTATTTTTGTTGTTGCTATATTTGCCTTTGGGGACTTAGTCATAAATTCTTTACCTAGACCAACGTCTAGAAGAGTTTCTTCTAGAATATTTATGGTTTCATGACTTACGATTAAATATTTTATCAATTTTGAATTGATTTTTGTATATGGTGACAGGTAAGAATCTTGTTTCATTCTTCTGCATGTGGCTATTCAGTTTTCCCGGATCTCTACAAGGAGAACTACAAAACACTGATGAAGGAAATCACAGATGACATAAACAAATGGAAAAACATCTCTTGCTCATGGATTGGTAGAATCAACATTATTAAAATGTCTATATCACCCAAAGTGATTTACAGATTCAACACCATCCCCACCAAAATGCCAACATCATTTCACATATCTAGAAAAAATAATTTTATGCTTCATTTGGAACCAAAAAAGAGCCTGAATAGCCAAAGAAATCTTGACCAAAAAGAACAAATCTGAAGGTATGACATTACCAGATTTCAAATTATACTATAAGACTATAGTAACCAAAACAGCATGGTACTGGTATAAAAGTAGAGACATAGACCAATGGAATAGGATAGAGAACCCAGATATAAAACCATCTACCTACAACCAACTGATCTTCAACAAAGCAGACGACATACAATGAGGAAAGAAAGCCATTTTCTCTACCTCTCTTAATGTTAAGCACCTTATTTATTTCTTAAATTGATGCCGTTAGATAATTTAGGTAGCCAAACAGAAACATCACAACACTTACAGGAGAACATAAGAGAACAAATTATTTTTTTTCAAAAAGGAAAATAAGTTGTTTTACCAAGAGATACATGGGAACATTGTCTTTCAATTCCTTTTAACATTTACAGTCCAACTCTGGATAGTCAAGATAATAGCAGCTGCATATGTCTGAATCTCTCAACACATACTCCAAAAAATAATAAACAAATAAATAAAACTACAGAAAACCTATGTCCTTAGCATAACTAGAAAAGAGAGAACAACACAGATTTCAAATTACATGTGAATAGAAAATTAATACCAACTCCTAGCATACTATCTCTCACACTCCTTGTACACTGAAAGTAGAAGAGAGAATCTAGCAATGAGATTTACAACTAATCTGAAATTAAAGCTACAAAGAGAAATTTCACTTTTATTGCACAAATCCTGGAAAAGGAGTCCTAGTGGATCAGAAGTGACTGTAGGGAGGAACTAGTGTGTAAGACTCTAAGAGGTGGCCTTGAGAAGGCTTTGGGGGAGAGAGAGAAGGATAATAAAGGAAAGGATAGGCACTCTTTGGAAACTACATACTTGAACATAAGAAGAAACGAGAAAGGGAAATTCAGGATCTGGCAAGACAAAAGAATAATTTTTTAAAAACTGAAGGATTCACAACCTACCCCCTACTACCCCTTCTGAAAAAAGCAATCCAGGAAATAAACTATATTTTGCAGGCTTTTCAGAAGAGCTCTAACTAGGAATCTTGTGAACCATCTCAAACCATCACAGAAATGCAGAGGCTTAAGCAATCTATAAGTATGAAAAAAATAATATAATAAGAAAA
>NW_012135747.1:2985865-2999215 GCF_000956105.1 Propithecus coquereli | reverse complement strand
CCATCAAATTGGTACTAACTGATCAACACTAGGGTGATCACATGGCAGAAATACTCTCTAGTGGTTAGGGGGATGGGGGGGCAAATCTACAACTAAAGGACACAGGGAGCACTAAAGGGAGGGAAGGGCATGCCTTTAACCGGCACTTGGGTAAGGCAAAGACATAAAGTGTAACTATAATGTTTGTACCCTCACAATACCCTGGAATAATAGAAAAAAAAAATAGAAAGAAATTATCTGGACAACTAAAAATATATAGAAAAAATTAGCTGGGCATGGTGGTGCATACCTGTAGCCCCAGCTACTTGGGAGGCTGAGGCAGAAGGATTGCTTAAGCCCAGGAGTTTGAGGTTGCTGTGAGCTAGGCTGACACCACGGCACTCTAGTCTGGGCAACAGAGCGAGACTCTGTCTCCAAAAAAAAATAGATACAGATATATATAAAACTATGCAATTACTTGTCCAGTTGGCAATCATTCATTAAAACATTAAAAGCCAACTTTGTGCCTGGCACTGTCATAGTTGTTGGGGAATAGAGAGGAAACAGTCTTTATGACTTCAAGGAGTTTTCAAAGCAATAGAAGGAGACAGACAAATAAACAGAGTACACTATGACAAATGATGAGATAAAGGTATACATGAAATGCTTTCAAAACACCATAACATAGCATCTACCTCAAACTAGGGGCAGTCACATATGCAACTGAAGTACAAGAAAGAGCAAGGCCAGGAAACTCCAGGAAGAAAATAATCATGCAGAGGTAACAGTATATGCAAAGGCATGAAGGCAGAGGAAACGTGATGTATTCACAGAGCTAAAAATACTCCAATATGGCTGAAAACAAGGCTCTGAGAAAATAAAGCGTCCTAAATGCCTTATAAAATTTGGATTTCATTCTAAAGGCCATGGAGAGCCATTGCATATTTTATATGAGAACATGTTCAGATTAGCATTTTTAAATAATCATTCCAGTAGTAATATATAGGCTGAATTAGAAAGGAGTGAATTTGAATGCAAGAAAACCAGTTAGCAGGCATTCACTAAAGCAGGAAATACAAGTGGAAAGATAGTGCAGGGATGGAGGAAATGGAGGAAAGAAAAGATAATATATTAAATTTATATATATTTAAATATATTATATAATAATTATTTATAATATAGAAATACGTTTAAATTTTGGACATGTTGAGCCTGAAAAGCCCATTTGGTAACTGGATGAAGTCCAGAATTGAAGAGAAATATCTGGGGTAGAAATGAAGATATGGGAATCACCTAATTATCCAATTAGAGGCAACTGAGTCCATGAGTGTATGTGAGATCGCTCTATAGAGTATATAGAAGATGCAGAGGGAAAAAAAAAAAATGAGAAGGGGATAGAAGAGCAGTCATGTTCTGGGCAACAGCAACAATTACCCTGAGAGAAAGTGGGAAGTGTACAGATAGGTAGGAAGAAAACCAGGAGGAAAATAGAGAAAGAAAAGTAAGATTTATAAGAAAAAAGGCCAGTTGAAGTTAAAAGGTCTGAAAAATGTCAATTGGATAAGTGATTATAATAACAGTGTTTGTGCAATTGAAAGGCAGAAACCAGATTACTGAGAAGTAACAAAGTAAACTGGAGATTAATAAAAGCAGTATATACAAACCTCTCCTTAGAAATGTTTGACTTCTGACTCACAGGTGTTGTTAACCTTTCATATCATTCATTTCTTCAACAAGTATTTATTGAGCACTACTCAATATCAAGAAATATAATGTACTTACCTTCTAATGCAATAAATAACTTTTAAAAATCAAATATACAAGACAATTTCATACAGTGATAACTGCTATAAAGAGGTGAGGGGTAAGAGTCTACATTAGATGGATAAGAGAAGTCCTTTATAAGGAAGTGATATTTAAGCTGAAACCTGAATGATAAGAAGGAATCATTCTGCGAACTCTAGTGGAAAAGTATTCCAAAAAGAGGAAATAGCAAGTGCTAGGGAGAAAATAGCAAGCACATAATTAAAATCTCCACAGTAAGTACTAAAACTGGTACTTACATCTGTCCAACAACTGCTAATAAAACCATGCCTTCACTGAGTCCACTGGCAATGCTATTCAGCTGGTCACGATGGGGCAACTCAGCTGGCTCATATTGAAGTCAAAGAGGAAGGAATCATAGAAAACAATTATTACGGAAACCTCCCTGCCCCTACAAATAACAATTCAAAAACTGTTGAAATATTTCATGTTCATACAATGAACAAAAACATTAATAACAGATTGCCCTAAATATGACTGCATTTTGAAGAATTTCAAGGGAAGCAAGAAAAATACTTGTTTTTTCTGAAGGTAGCTTCACCAAGAAAAGAAGAACCTTTCAGGCCACACTTCTTTGATCTCCTATTTTCAGAAGCTTCACCTAGCCCAACTCATGGAAAAAAAAAAAAAACTCACAAAAGAAATATTTATATAGCATAGTTTTTATACCCCAAGAGTCTGATTTTATAAGCTTAACACATTAAAAATTATATATATTTTTCCATTTATTTTCCTGGTCAATTTTGGAATTTTTGTGGCATCTGATACTTAATGGTAACATAACAACAGTTAACAATAATTAGCTATAGGAAACGTTCAACTCCTCCACTTTGGTCCAAAATTGGATATAGCTAGTTAGCAGGTTAGCTCACCTAAAAGCTTTCAGAAACTTAGCTATATGGAAAAAAAGAAATATGATAGGATGGCTGCTGGAGGAGACACTGCTTCGAATAAAGGTGTTCATTGTTGTTGCCGTTGTTGTCAACATCGTCATCTTGTTTGGATCAAACTTTAACAAAGTTAATATGCTAAGGAGAAAAAATGAGTAGAAAAAATAAAAAGTTGACCGTAAAGAGAAAATAAAATTTCTTGATTGAGCTTGTCCTCAGAGAACAGAAGGAAATGGGATCCAGAACACAGGATTATTCTGGGACACAGAGAAAACTAAGTAGAATTATAGGAGATTTGTTGTGACACTGGGATCTCAAAATAGTTACTGAAAGCCAACGATCCAAAGCATGTGAAATGCTTCATGTAATCACTCTGTATTCCACTGAAGTAGAGAAGTGAGGTTTTTTTAAATTGCTTTATGATTTAAAAGTTGTTAATAATTAGAGTTATTTAACTCAGCACAACATTCCTCTAAATGACATCATTATGTCACTGCACTATTTTGGTTAACTCCCACTGGTTTAATTTCAGAAACATCCCTTGAATAAAATGCCAAGTTAAAAAGAACTAACATCTCGTGATTTCTTTGAAATAATTCAACTAATTTCAAAGGCATGCTCCCTAGAAAAGATCTGTAAGGTTTCTCTTATAGGTTTGACCATAACAGAAGAGTACATTATAGAAAATAACAGTAGCTACCAAACCACCCAGTTTTTAAGAGTACTTTACTTTATACAATAAATATGTCCCTGAAATGTTTTCTGAAAATTGAATTTGTACTGTGGAAGCCATTTGGACCCGGAAAAATCTGATTCTGCCACTTACTATTTGTGTGTTCTAGAACAAGTTATTAAATAGGTTAGTTTCTTGCAATTTTCTATAGATTATACTTTTCCATTCTATCTGGCCTTATTTGGCTGCCTCAGCCAGCCTAACCCATCAAGATGAACCAACAATTACTTCTTCTATGAAATGCAATATTAACACCTGTTATGGGGCACCCATCTGTTGTCAAAAATCACAGACTGATCAACTAAAATGCAGGCTAGTTTTATTTCTTTACTTGTTCAGGGCACCAAACACTACGGTTGCCTGATTTAGCAAATAAAAATAAAACACTTTCAGTCAAATTTCAATTTCTAACAAATAATGAATATCTTTTTAGTCTATGTGTCCCATGAAATATCTGGGATATAATTCTGCTAGAAAATTATTCATCATTGATCTGAAATGTGAATTTAACCAGGCATCCTATATTTTATCTGGCAACCCTAACCAAAGCAACACTACACCTCCCAGATGGCTATGGCAGAAAAAAAGTCAAAGTAAATGATAAAGCCTCAAGTGCTGTGTGCACACACACACACACACACACACACACCCCCATCTAAATCTCTGCTATATTTCCACACATCACAGTGTTTCCTCATTCAGGCCTGGATTTGGAAATTTATAGCAGATACAAATTTCATAATCATAAACATGTATGTGCAAAAACATAACTTTCTTTTCTATAATAAAATTTATTTTTTTTTTACTCCAAGGTTCATTTTGTTCAAGGTAGATACTTAACCTAATCCCTTTCAAATAAACTCATCCCAATTCAGTGATTTCTTTGTCTGTTTAGATTTCTAATTCAATCACGTTCATGTTTAAATCTCTTTCTCAGATTTTTCTCCTGATACCTCCTCCTTAGAGATGAGTCTAAAGTACAGGAAGGTTCATGCAGCTGCCAACACAGGATAGTTTGGAAGACAGCCATCTAGACATCTATCTGGATCTTGGCCCTTCACCAGCCTCCTTTTCTCAATGCAACTTCTCCCACCTGGTCTTCAGCACTGGACAGCACTTGCTCAAAAAGCAACTGGACTGTCTGTGGTTCTCTCAGTTCCCGCTGCACTCTGTTGCACTGGTGATCCCTGAGGTCAGCTATCCCTCAACCAACCCCTTCTATCTGCTTCCCCCTGTCTCCTCCATGTAATCAAGCTCCCTGATACCCTCTCTCAGCTGACTTCTATGAATTCTACACAACACTCTGGTCCCAAGAAAAAATTTCTGATGCCCTTACACACTATCCCAGAACTGAAAAGAAACTCCAAGCTTACAACATGGAAGAAAATGCTCACTCTTCCTCCTTAGAGGAAACTAGAAACTTCTTTATACTCAGAGGTCCATATAAGGCCTAGGATTCACTGGCCATCTCAGATCCCCCAAACTTCAATGGAGTAAGTTCTATCTGTCTCCCACCCTGGGGGAATGGGGTAGTAGTGGGAGACCAGCCCAAAAACAAACATTGTCTAAGTTTGTTCTATTCCCATTCAACTCTTCTCCTTCTTGCTGATTTGGAGGGTGTTTCCTGGTGGGTCATGGAAGAGGGAGAAAGACAATCTGGTTATGCCTACTTGCCTCTCTTTGCAAGATATTAAGAATTTGCCATTTTTTATTATCTTGGCCTGATTTGAAACTTCCTTCAAATATGGGTGGCCCAGTATGGGAGAAAATAATAAAAAGAACATGATTAATGTCTTAAAGTAAAACTCTACCACACATTGCATTTTGATTCTAGGAAAGTACCCCTTGATTTCATATTACCTTGTAATCTAACTTTACCATATCAATCTTCCTTCTTAACGATCCCTTAGCAGAGACACAAGGTGGCCTCAAGACCACTGGGTCTCCTAGCCAGGACTGACATTTCCCTGGTGGTTACAATGTGCTTATCCACATCTTTCCTCGTTAAACAATGCTTGTGGTGCCCCCACCAGACAATCCCTCTGCCTGCACCATTAAGTACTAGAAGTTCTATTTTAGTGCCTGTCACAGGAAGTTGGGAAAGGATGAAACAGGTAGGGACTAGAACCTACAGACCTATCAAAATGGAGCACTATCAAAACCTAACCTGCTTTCAACCATCAGTTCAGGGCTTGGGTCATAGACCCTATAATAATATTCCCATCACATGATTATTGTGAGAATTAAATACATCAAAGACCTAACCTGTATAATAGTCATTTCCATAGCTTCAGAGACAGGAAATATTTATTACCGAAGAATGTCCAGTAGACACTATCTCCTAACATTCCAACCTCTTTGTCAATAATCTATAAGTGAACATTCACATGCTCTAGAAGTTCCTCTGTTATTATGTGAATAACCATCATCTATTTTTTCTTTGTTAAAGAAAAATGTTGCATAGTATATTTCTTACATCACAACACCTTAGTCAAAAGTATTTACGTAATGCAGAAAGAGTCTATCTTCTTTCCATAAAATGACTTTCTCTATAATTCTATTATTTTTTTACCACCCCTTCTAGTAGAAAACAGTTTCCATGCATAAAGAACACAGCTTTTATCTTGCTATGTGACAGACTCATATATGCCTTTTTATTTTCAGTAGACTGGCCTAACACACTGGTAGGGATTTTATTCATGAATATATGGCTTCTGTTAGTGCTTAGGAGAAAGATAGGTTTAAAAATAATACTTTCTGCCTTTACTGAAGGCAAGTTCCAAGTCCGAGTTTTTTCATGATTTAATACACTATCTCATTATTTTTTTAATGTACTTGCCTTTAAAACAAAAATCCAAACCTCCCAAATTACTGCATAATAATTTTGAGTTTCCTTTTCAAAAGGAGGTTCTCATTCCCTGTTGTTTACTTCAGCTCTGGCCAAGAGAATCTTTTGTAGAGCCAATTTTTAGGGTATGATTAAGGAAGATATTCATATAGGTGACTAGATATGAAATGAGTTACAGTTTTGAAAGCATGGTTATCTTTTATGAAGAAAATTTTAATTGCTTATTACATGATGTAATGAAATGAATTCTTAGCACTGTCCTAATTCCACCAATTGTAGAGTATAGTTCACAATAAGATGTGGCAAATAAAAAATGCTGATCATATTTTTCATTAATAATCATAAGCCATATATTATTCTGGTGCTTATAATTCCTCTGATACACATTATTTTCAGAAAAGTCCTAGGTAATATGCACTTCACCTTCTGCAAGCTATATATCTAACTTGAATGTGATTATTCTTTTAAGTTTAATGTTCTCTAAAATAAATACCTTTTAATGTCAAATTTTATAAAAAATAATGTTAGCAGTGTCATCTACTTAACCTAAAAATACTCAAAATTGCTCTTCAGTGTCACCAACAGTTTTTTAATGGACTCTAAGAGCTTGATCCTAGAGTGTGTTCACTGATCTAGTATCCCATATAGAGCCATATGCAAAAAGACCTTAAAAATGTAGGATAAAATGCAGGACATCTATTCCACTCAAACCAACATTCTTGAAAATTCTCATCTTCAGTTTTTCCTCAAATTGATATCCTAGTGACATTAAGAAATTACTTTCTATAGCAGCAATGTACACAAACAGTTCTTACATCAAAGGTAAGAAATAAACCTTTCCAAATCCATTTAATAATATAGAGAAACAAAGATGTCAAGACATTCTCCATATCTTCAGGACCAGGTGTTTGGAATAGAAAAAAACGCACAGTGACTGATACAAGTTACTCATGAGCACCAACCACATGTTCCCAAGTGGTAACTTACTTATCATACATTACTTAATACAGAATCTAATTTAAGATTCCTTCTCTCCATGAACATCCCACCACTGGTATACTTTTTTTTTTCATAGATCCTATTCTAGCCCATTATTTTAGCGTAACAAAGGTCAAACATATTAAGTATCTTAAGCCAAGTGTTATTTACTCCCTGTTTTCAAGACAAAATGATTCCTGATAGATTTCAAATAGATTCCAAAACACAGCTCCTTTTAAGTTTAAAACAAATTTAGATATATTTAATCCATTTGATTCAGTGTCATCTTTAGATTTAATATTTCCCATCCTAAGTAAAATAAATTCTTCCAGTTGTTAAATGAGTTTGATCTTAACTCTGCTCAATCTTACTATACGGTATAGATGTATGTTTATGTTAAAGTGGGCTTTTGCTAAAACTTTCTTTCAGTGTGCATTTTCTTCTTAACAAATGCACACTGCTGCTTACCAAAAATTCTCTTTATTCACAAGATGCTGTATCACACTCCCAGGACTTACTGCACTGACAAGGCAAGAAGTGATGCCTTTATCCTGAGAAAATGAGACTTCCACTTGGGCTCAAAAGCTGACAAAGAAGCCTGAAAACTTGGAGAATTATCAGAATAATTTCTTATATTTAGATACTCTAAATTCATGTGATCATTATCAAAATTGTCAAAAATATTGTAACTATTCTCAATAACACTCACATTGAAGTTGGAAAAATGACCAAAATTCAATTACCTTTAACTTTACAAATACAAATTTAGAACAAAGATATAAATGTATAGCTATCATCAATGACACATGTGGTGGACCATTTAATTCTGTACCAAAAGTACCAAGAAGGGCTTCAGTAACTCCCAATGTTTGGATGGAGGGCTTAGCACAATAGAGATAAATACTAACATCTAAATGAGAGGGAGGAAATATTACAATTTCTTCACTAAGCAAACAGTAAAGTTAAATATAATATGAAAAACTCTCAAAATAATCTAAACAGTTTCATCTTATAATCTAAATATTTCCTATAAATAATCAGCACCACACTTGGAAAATCAGCCACAGATCAGCTGTTGATGCTGTATGGATGCAACCACAGATCATTACCTACTTAATTGTGTATGTATCTAATAGGCTCATACAGCTCTTTCGGAATCTTTTGGAAAGGTTTTATAATGGAGTAGATGATAAATACTGAGCTATAGTGTTACCAGATGCTATAATAATAAGAGCAGCATTGATATAGAGAATATTAGCATGTATTGACACTATATACTACAGTACAAAAAGGATTAAAATTTAGATTCATAATAATACAATTTTAAAAAGAGGAATGCAATGTACATTACATATTGATATTGCAGCATCTTGCTAAAATCCTGTAAGTGATACTAAAAATGTTAAGCTAAATATAGCTTATTTGGTCAGTGAATGCAATTGTCAGTTCACTGTAGAAAAAACAAAAGCTATTTACATTGTAAAAATTGAAAGGTATCCAATCCAAAATGTAATATTGGCTATGAAAAATATTAATTAGATTAATTTATTTTCTTTTTTGTCATCTCAAACTAGAGTATATGACAGTACACCTATGCATACACACACCCTTCTAAATCACTGAATTAAATATAGAACAAACCAACAATGCTGCTCCATCTTCTGGTGACATTTTCCCTCACCTAGATGTATTTCAGCATAAGTGTTTCTACTGCTGTCACATTTGGAACATGAGATAGGATATAAAAGCTTATTAGCTTCTTCCTAAATAGCAAACTTGAAACACACCAAATATGATATGTAAGAAAACAAAAATAAGTATGCCTTCAAAAAAATAAAGGAACAAACTAAACTCATTACATATTAAATCATTCCTCAGGCAATCAGTCCCCGAAAACAAACAACTTAACATTTACAAAAGCCTACATGATTGGTGTGTGCATGTTTAAAGCTCTGCTGTCAGCAGAACTGTTGGTCTTATCTAAGCAGCTTCAACACTGCCTTTGAATTGTAGCCAGTAGTACCCTCAGCACCTTCTCTGCACTGCTGTTAACATGGAGAGCTGTAGCTGCAGCAGTAATCTTTTTTTTTTGGTTGGGGACAAAGTCTCACTCTGTTGCCCAGGCTAGAGTGCCGTGGTGTCAGCCTAGCTCACAGCAACCTCAAACTCCTGGGCTCAAGCGATCCTACTGCCTCAGCCTCCCGAGTAGCTGGGACTACACACATGCACCACAATGCCCGGCTAATTTTTTCTATATATTTTTAGTTTTCCAGTTAATTTATTTCTATTTTTTTAGGAGAGACGGCATCTTGCTCTTGCTCAGGCTGGTGTCGAACTCCTGAGCTCAAACAATCCACCCGCCTCAGCTTCCCAGAGTGATAGGATTACAGGCGTGAGCCACCATGACTGTCCTACAGTAATCTTTTTGCCTGACAAGGACACTGTAACAGTCACTGTGATGTTTTCTGATTGTGTACACAGCTAGAGATGCACAGCTTAGGTATACAAATTTAATATGTTTGAGATTTTAATTTTCATTAGTTGTATAGTAAATATGTGATTAAGCCTGCTTTTCTGGGATAAACGCTGCTCAGTCAATACCAGATGGTCCCACGATCAGTTTGGCCAAGTCACAGTGGACACTCCAGAGTTAAAGACCTATATTCTTAATCTTCTTCAGCTCCCTATACCTTAGACTCAGCTGCTCCTACATTCAAATTATTCTTTTTAGTTAGAATAAGAAAAAAAGAATGAAGACTTAAACAAATAAAATCATAAATGAAAGAGGAAACACTAGAACTGATACCACACAAATGCCAAGAATCATTTAAAAAAAAAAACTACTATGAACAATTGCATCCCAACAAATTGGATAAACTAGAAGAAATGGATAAATTCCTAGACACATACAACCTACCAAGACTGAATCATTAAGAAATAGAAAATATTAACAAACTCAGATTTGAGTAAGAAGATTCAATCAGTAATAAAAAGTCTCTAATCAAAGAAAAACCTAGGACCTGATGGCTTCACTGCTGAATTCTACCAAACATTTTGTGTGTGTGTGAATAACAAAATCTCTATTGACTTTAAATTATGAAAATAAGCATAATTTAAATGATTGAATAGTTTGAAGAAAGCCATTCTCACTGGAGTTAGGTGATATTTCATTGTGGTTTTGATTTGCATTTCCTTGATGATTAGAGATATTGAGCAATTTTTCATGTGTTTGTTGGCCATTAGTCTGTCTTCTTTTGAAAACGTTCTGTTCATGTCTTTTGCACTCTTTTTAATGGGGTTGTTTGATTTTTCTTGCCGATTTGCTTGAGTTTTTTGTAGATTGTGGTTATTAGCCCTTTATCGGATTTATAGCATGCAAATATTTTCTCCCATTCTGTAGGGTGGGGCAAAGGCAATATATGTAACCTAAACATTTGTACCCCTGTAATATGCTGAAATAAAAAAAAATATTTTAAAAAAAAGCTTCTGCACAGCCAAGGACACAATCAATAGAGCAAATAGACAACCTACAAACATTTTTTAATAATAAACACCAATTCTTCTCAAACTCTTCCAAAAAACTGAAGAGGAGGGAACACTTTGGAACTCAATTTACGAGGCCAGCATTACCCTGATACCAAAGCCAGACAAGGACACTACAAGAAAAGAAAATTACAGACCAATACACCTGATGAACAGAGATGCAAAAATCCTCAACAAAATACTAGCAGACTGAATTCAACAGCGCATTAAAAGAATCGTTCACCATGATCAAGTGGGATTTATACCTGGGGTTACAAAATTGGTTCAACATACATAAATCAAAATATGTAATACGCACATTAACAGAATGAAGAAAAAAAACATATGAACATCTCAATAGATGCAGAAAATGCATTTGAGAGATTTCCAGAAGATGGTGGACTAGAAGCAGCTAGTATGCCACTCTCAAGGAAAGGATCATACATTGCAGGCAGATACCTACCTATGGATACTTCTTCTCAGAAGGAATATTGGGAAGCCCCAGGAAAGTGACATGGGACACTCTGAGTGTAGGAGAAGGTGACAGGCAATTCATTGAACAAAATTGAGGGGATCTGTGGGAGGCATCAGCACGTGGGTAAGATTAGGAGGATAGAGCACTGGGGTGCCACGCTCACCCTGCAGGCACTGTGGCCAAGTTGTGAGAGGGCTCCCTCCACCACCACAGACCTCTGTCTGGACAGACCAGGGAGCTGCCTAGAGTCTGTACAGAGTCATTGCACTAGAGAACAGGCACAGTAAGAATCTAGTGGCTGCTGATCCTGGGTTTCTGCAGCTCAAGTCATTCTGAGCTCTCAGGTGCACGGCGACAGGTCTGCATGGGACTCAGCTTTGCAGTAGTAGCCTTCACATCACCCTCAGTGGGCTGGGGAGGGAGCGGACAGAGTGGACACTCCCCTGAGATATACCCTGTGACTAGGAGCCAAGCTCCCCTCCTCTCCAGCTATGTGGGATCTGAGCAGAGAGTTGCCTCAGGCACCGCAGGCTAGACCTGAGAAGCTTTGAGTGACTGCCTCAGCAGAAGCTGGGGGGATGGGGAGAACTCCATGGTTCCTGGGCTGCTGGAACCAACCCCCATCTTCACAACTTGGTATCCACAGTCCAGGAGCTGGTGGAATAGCCCACCGCCTACGTGGCCCTGCCTCCACGCCCAAGTTCGGAACACCTCGCCACCTACACAGCCCTGCTTACATGCCCCAGGTTGGAACAGCATGCTGCCTGCATGGCCCTGCTTCTGTGGGCCTTTCCAGCTCTGAGGCTCTCACGCCAGAGCCCAGGCTCCACCCCTGTGGCTCCAGAGCTCCCACGAGGCCTGGAACACCTCCCCAAGATTCCAGCGCTGCACCTAGACCCCAAGACCCCACCCCTGAGTCTCCACCACTGCCGGTGGGCTGGAAGAACTGCCCCAAGATGCAATGCCCTACCAGGGACCCCCAGCCTCAAGCTGCCATTACACGTGGACCTGGTTCCAGCAAAGGCCCACAGCCTGGGCACACACAACCACAGATAGGCTCACCCAGCTGCCACTGTCACCTCTGCAGGGAGACTCTGGGCAGAACCATCCCCACAACACCAAGGGTCTCATCCTGCCCCCAACTCAAACTTCCTACAACAACCTGGGGAACAACCCACCATCCCACACAAAGATCATCCAGCGGGGTGGGAAGATGGCCGATTAGGGGTGACCTCCTGGCTCTCTGCTCCCAGAGTGCGAGGTGAAAAACGTGGACACCCACAAGCGTGTGAGGCGCTCCCCTGCAGGATTGGCTTCGTCGATCTACAGAGAGGCAGCGAGGGACAAGCAGCCCCGTGGATAAAAGCAGGTGAACTCAAAAAACACTCGCAAATTACGGGAGAGTTGGGACAAAGGGGAAAGGCAGCGCGAGACAGCCGCGCCCCGCGGCGGGCTCGCCGCGGCGGGCACTGCCGGGCGGGGAGTCCTGACTCCCAAGAAGATGACTCTTCCCTCACCAAACCCCACTCTCACGCAGGCAGGGAAGTGCCGGAGGTCGGTGCGAGGTGGGGGCGCAGACCGACAGGCGGTGGGGAGCCGAAGGAGGGGCGGGGTCCATCTCGAACGCAGCGGAGCGCGGCCCTAGGTCGGCATCGGAGGGGAGGGGCCGGCCCGAGCGCGCGCTCCTCGCATGGGACGCTGCACCGGAGTCCACAGGGAAAAGTTTGGAGGTGGCTTCTTGCCACAGGAGACTGCCAGGACTGGGTTAGGGGAGGGGAACTCCATAAAAGAGGCTCTGCCCGTGGAAATTGCTGAAAGTCCTGCGGGTGCTGGGAGGGACACAGCACAGAGGCGCCGTAGGTAGGGCGCGCGGCGGGCCGGCAGGAGGCCCTGGGGCGCACCTCAGGGAATAGGCAATGGTGGACCCCGACTCCGGAGGCCCTCCCGGCGCAGTCGGCTTCAGCGCTGACTAGCAGGGGGTGGGCAGCTGCAATTCGGGGACCCCAAAGCCTGCGACTGCGGGGACTTGTTGCCCGGGCATCCGCCTGAGCCATAGCCACTGCCTCTGCGGCAGAGCTGGTCGCGCCCTGCGAGGAGAAGC
>NW_012135747.1:2980663-2981618 GCF_000956105.1 Propithecus coquereli | reverse complement strand
TGGACATATTTAAAACACGGACTTCGGTGGGGGGGGAACCAAGGGCAACACACCTAACCTAATCATCTGTACCACGGGAAGGGTGGCGGGAGGAGTGGGGAGGAGGGAGGAGGGGACGGGTATTTGTATACACAAGGAGTGCAATGCGCACTACCCGAAGGATGGACATATTGGAAACACGGACTTCGGTGGGGGGGGAACCAAGGGCAACACACGTAACCTAAACCTATGTACACCCAAAATTTGCTGAAATAAAAAAAAAAAAAAAAAAAAAAAAAAAGATCATCCAGCACTGGCTTGAACTGTGGCAATCGGGTGAACAGGACAAAACAGAACAGCTGCACTACAGGCTTTTAGTGCATACACCCCTCCCCTGCCATGTCAATATTTCAGAGTAGAAAAAGAGCGCCATCTAGGGACCGCCCCTCTTCTAATTAAGTAGGAGAGTTCCCAGCAGAGGAGAACAGGTGCCCTGCACACCTATTAGCCCTTAGCCAAGAAAAGAGGATTCAGATGAGAAGAAATCAGCAAAAGAACCCTGGCAACATGAAAAAAAACAAAACGGTTTGACACCCCCAAGGGATCACAATAGAACTACAGCAGTGGACTCCAACTGCAAGGAAATTGCTGAAATCACAGAAATGGAATTCAGACTATGGATGGCAAATAAGATGAATGGAATTGAAAAGAAAGTTGAAAACCAACAAAAAGAAGCCAAAAACATGCTCAGGAAATCAATGAAAAAGTCACTAAAGAGCTAGACAATATAAGAAAGGATATAATAGAACTTAAAGAAATGAAAGAGTCTTTTTTTTTTGAGTTAAATATTTTATTGAAAACACATATTTTATGAATATAGGTCAGAAAGTCAATGCTGTTTCTATTCATTGAAATTATTATTTTGTATTCAGAAACACTAATGCCCCAACTTAATCTTTTTCAAGATAATCTCATT
>NW_012135747.1:2969664-2979263 GCF_000956105.1 Propithecus coquereli | reverse complement strand
ATGTTTTTGTCAGCTTTGTCAAAGATTAGATTACCATATGCAGATGGTTTCATCTCTGGATTCTCAGTCCTGTTCCAGAGGTCAATGTCTCTGTTCTTGTGCCAGTACCAAGCTGTTTTAGTTACTATAGCCTGGTAGTACAGCTTAAAGTCTGATAAACTGATACCTCCCGGTTTGTTCTTTTTACTTAAGATTGCTTTGGCTATACGAGGTCTTAAGAAATGAAAGAGTCTTTAAAGGGATTTCAAAACCCCGCAGAAAGCTTGAACAACAGACTAAACCAAGGAGAAAAAAGAATCTCAGCGCTTGAAGACAAGGCTTTCAAGCTAACCCAGTCATTTGAAGAGGCAGAGAAGAGAATAAAAAAGACTGAGCAATCACTTAGAGAGATATGGGACTATACGAGGCAAACTAACATACAAATTATAAGTATCCTTGAGGGAGAAGAAAAAGAGCTAAAAGCACGGAAAATCTATTCAAGGGAATTACTGATGAAAATTTCCCTGGTATCACCACAGACTCAGCCATCCATATACAAGAAGGTCATAGAACACCAAGAAGATTTATAGCAAATAGGTTATCTCCAACACACATAGTAATCAAACTGGCCAAAGTCAAAATGAAGGAGAAAATTCTACAAGAAGAAAGATAAAAGCAACAACTAACCTACAAAGGAAAACCCATCAGGCTAACTACAGACTTCTCAGCAGAGACCTTACAAGCCAAAAGGGATTGCAACCCCATTGTCAATCTTCCTAAATAGAACTGCCAGCCTAGGATTTTGTATCATGCAAACCTAAGTTTCACAATTAACGAATAAATCAAGTCTTTTCCAGACAAGCAAACACTGAGGGAATTTGTCATGACCAGACACGCCCTGCAGGAAATACTCAGAACTGCATTATACATGAATCAGGACAATAGAAATCCACCAGGGTAAAATCACCCAAAAAGCTAAAGTTCACAACTTTTATAAAACAATAGCACAAGAGAGAAACAAAGCAATAAGGTACTACCCAATATAATGAACACAACAGCATACCACATATCAATTCTATCACTCAATGTTAATGATCTGAATGCTCTGCTCAAAAGACATAGGTTGGCTGAACAGGTGAAAAAACACAACCCAAGTATCTACTGTCTCCAGAAAATACATCTAAACCACAAGGACACAAACAGACTCAACGTGAAAGGATGGAGGAAAAAATATTCCACACAAATGGAAACCAAAAGAGAGCAGGTATAGCCATTCTCATATCAGATAAAATTGACTTTAAATAAACAATGGTAAAGAAAGGCTAACATGTTCGAGATATAGTGGTGAAGGGAGAAATTCAACAAGAAGACACAACAATCCTAAATATTTATGCACCCAACACAGTAGCTACCAGATACAGAAAGCAAATTCTATCCAAGATAAGCAAAGAAATAAATATTATAGTAGCATCATAATTGCTGGGGACTTGAACATACCACTGTCAAGCTGGAAAAATCATCAAAGCAGAAAATAAATAAAGAACCACTGGACTTAAAATAGGACTCTAAAACAAATGGACCTAACAGACACTTACACAACATTCTGCCCCAAAACTACCGAATATATAATATATCTTTTCATAAGCACATGGGACATTCTCCAAGATTGATCAGGTCTTAGGCCACAAAACATGTCTCAACAAATTCAAAAACACAGAAATCATACCATGTATCTTCTCAAACTACAGTGGAATAAATCTAGAAATCAACTCCAAGAGAAACACTGAAATCTCTACGAAGTTATGGGAATTAAACAATCTGCTGCCAAATGATTACTGGGTCAATAATGACATTAAGATGGAAATCAAAAGATTTTTCAAACTGAACAACAAAGGGGACACAAGTATCAACATCTATGGGATACAGCAAAAGTGGTCCTAAGGCAAAAATATGTAGCCTTAAATGCCCACATCAAAAAGACAGAAAGATCACAAATAAACAACCTAATGTCACATCTCAAGGAACTACAAAAGAGCAGAAAAAAATAACAAAGGTCATAGCAGAACTAAATGAAATGTAAAACAAAAAATAATAATACAAGGCATCAACAAGACAAAAAGTCGGTTTTTTGAAAAGGTAAACAAAATAGATAGACCTCTTACTAAATTAACCAAGAATATAACAGAAAGGCCCCAAATAAGCTCAATCAGAAATGAAAAAGGAGATATTACAACTGACACCATAAAAATACAAAACATCATCCATGAATCCTACAAAAATCTCTATGCACATAAACTAGAAAATGTAGAGGAAATGGACAAATTCCTAGAAACACACAACCTCCCAAGACTCAATAAGAAAGAGATAAAACTCTTGAACAGACCAATAATGAGCAGTGAGATAGAAGCAGTAATAAAAAATCTTCTAACAAAAAAGAAGCCCCAGACCAGATGGATTCACAGCCGAATTCTACAAGACTTACAAAGAAGAGCTGGTACCCACACTACAGAAATTATTCCATAACATTGAGAAGAAGGTAATCCTCCCCAATTCATTCTACAAAGCCAGTATCACCTTGATTCCAAAGCCAGGAAAGGACGCAACAAAAAAAGAAAACTACAGACCAATATACCTGATGAATATACATGCAAAATCCTCAGTAAAATACTAGCAAACTAAATTCAACAGCACATCAAAAAAATAATCCACCATGACCAAGTGGCCTTCATCCCAGAGACTCAAGGATGGCTCAATATATATAAATCAATAAATGTGATTCACCACATAAATAGAAGCAAAAACAAATACCAAATGATCATCTCAATAGATGCAGACAAAGCATTTGACAAAATTCTGAACCCTTTCATGATAAAAACCCTCAACAAACTAGGCATAGAAAGAACATATCTCAAAATTACAAAAGCCATATATGACAAACCTACAGCCAACATAATATGAATGGGGAAAATTTGAAAGCATTTTCCCTAAGAACAGGAACAAGACAAGGGTGCCCACTGTCATAAATTCTATTCAAGATAGTGCTAGAAGTCCTAGCCAGAGCAATCAGACAAGAGAAAGAAATAGATGGTATCCTAATCAAGAAAGAGGAGGTCAAAGTATTGCTTTTCATTGATGATATGATCTCTTATCTAGAAAATCCCGAAGACTCCATCAAGAGACTCCTGGAATTGATAAATAAATTCACCAAAGTTTCAGGTTATAAAATAAATGTACAAAAATCAGTAGCATTTCTGTATATCAATAACAATCAAGCTGAGAGTCAAATCACAGTCTTAATACCATTCATAATGGCTGCAAAGAAAAACATTACTTGAGAAGATACTTAACCAAGGAAGTGAAAGATCTCTACAGGGAGGATTATGAAACTCTGAGGAAAGAAATCGCAGATGACACAAACGAATGGAAGAAGTTAAATTGTCCCTGTTTGGTGATGACATGATCTTATATATAAAAAACTCTAAAAACTCTACCAACAAACTTTTAGAACTAATAAATGAATTCAGTAAAGTTGCAGGATACAAAATCACTGCAAAAATCAGTAGCATTTCTATACACTAACATGAACTATCTGGAAGAGAAAATACTCCTATTTATAATAGTTACAATAAAATAAAATAAAATACTTAGGAATAAATTTAACCAAGGAGGTAAAAGATCTGTACACTGGCAACTATACATCATTGGTGAAGAAAATTGAAGAAGACACAAATAAATGAAAAGATATCTTATGGTCAAATCAGAAGAATCAATATTGTTAAAATGACCATACTACCCAAAGTGATCTACAGATTCAATGCAATACCCATCAAATTTCCAAAGGCATTTTTCACAGAAATAGAAAAATAATCCTAAAGTGTGTGTGGAACCATTTTTAAAAACCCAAATAGCTAAAGCAATCTTGAGCAAGAAGAATAAAGAAGGAAGCATTACACTTTCTAATTTCAAATTATATTACAAATCTATAGTTATCAAAACAGTATGATACTGGCATAAAAACAGACATATAGACCAATGGAGTACAATAGAAATCCCAGAAATAGAACCACACATATACAGTCAACTACTTTTTGACAAAGATGCCAAGAATATACAATGGGGAATGGATAGTCTCTTCAGTAAATGGGGTTGAAAATTTTGGACATCCACATGCAAAAAGAAAAAAATGAAATGTTATTCTTATCTTTTACTATACATAAAAATTAACTCAAAATGGATTAAAGATTTAAACATAAGACCTGAAACTGTAAAACTTCTAGAAGAAAATATAGAGGAAAAACTCTATGACATTAGTCTTAGCAATTATATTTTGAATATGACCCCATAAGTATAGGCAACAAAAGCAAAAATAAATAAATGGAACTATATCAAACCAAAAAGTTTCTGCACAGCAATGTAAACAATCAACAAAATGAAAAGGCAACCCACAGAATGGGACAGAATATTTTCAGACTATATATCCAATAAGGGGTAATATCCAAAATACATAAGGAACTCATACAACCCAAAAGCAACAACAAACAAAAAAACACAAATAACCCAATTGAAAATGGGCAAAGGACCTGATAGACATTTTTGTTAGGAAGACATACAAATGTCCAACAGGTATATGAAAAGGTACTCAACATTACTAATCACCAGAGTAATGCAAATTCAAAACACAATAAGATAGCCTCACATCTACACCTATTAGGATGACTATAATCAAAAATTCAAAAAATAACAAGTGTTGGTGAGGGTGGGCAAAAAAGGGAACCCATACATTGTTGGTGGGAATGTAAATTGGTACAGCCATTATGGAAAATAGTATGGAATTTCCTAAAAATAAAAAAGTAGAATTATCATATAATCTAGCACTCTCACTTGTGAGTAAATATTCAAAGGAAATGGAATCAATTTCTTGAAGAGATATCTGCACTCCTTTACTCATTGCAGCATTACTCACAATAGTCAAGATATGGAAACAACATATAAGTGTCCCTTAACAGATGAATGAATTAAAAAAATATTATATATATAATATTGATTTATTTTTTCTGTATACAATGGAATATTATTAAGCCTTCAAAAAGAAGAAAAACCTGCCATTTTTGATAACATGGATGAACCTGTAGAACATTATGCTAAATGAAATAAGGTAGATACAGAAAAACAAATATTACATAATCTCACTGATATGTGAAATCTAAAAAAAGGTGGTTTCTAGGAGTAGGGGAGTGGGAGAAATGAGGAAATGTTGGTAAAGCATACAAACTTTCAGTGATAAAATGAAGAAGTTCTGGAAACCTAATATACAGCATAGTGACTATAGTTAATAACAATGTATTGTATACTTAAAATTTTCAAAGACAGTAGATCTCACATATTCTCATCATAAAAAAGTAACTGTGAGACAATGGATATATTAATTAGCTTCATTGTGGTAATCATTTCACGATGTATATGTATGTCAAAACATCACATTATACACCTCGAATATGTACAATTTCTAGTTAATTATACTTCATAAAGCTAAAAAATACAAAAATAAACTATAAAATTTGTGATGATGGATATTATATTAATAGTAAGGAGAGAAATATCATGTATGTTCTACATACAGACACAAACCTTACTTCTGGATCATTATTCAAATCAAAAATATTTACCAAATCCTTACTATGTTCCCGGACTGTATTAGGCCCTTGAGATACAACTGGAAATAATGCTCTCGTACAATTTATTATTTAAATTTCCTTCCTACTTGAAGTGTGGTCCACAGACCAGCAGTGTCAGGATCATTGGGGAGCCTGTTTAACTCTCCAGTCTCATTCCAAACCTACTAAATCAAAACTTGGATTTCAGCAAAATGCTCAGGTGATTTGTGTACATATTAAAGTTAGAGAAGCACTAGTTTAAAGGGCACTGGTTTAGAAGACAAAGGATCTATAAATTGTCAAAGAAATCAAAATTCTATTGCAATAGAAAAGCACAAAATCATGTCTTTTGTATTATTTGTGTATCATGTGTTGAAGTAGTTGAACTAGATGATGCTTATAAGTCCTTCCTTGTCTAAAGTGTTATAATATTATTGCATTGTCTTTTCTTTTTAAAAAAAAAGTCTCTGCTGAATTATTTTCACTTATAGACACCTTGATATCTAATATGGTATATTCATCTATATATAGATAGATGTTAAAAGCATCTTTGTTGTTCCTGCAGTTTGATATGAAATCCAATTCCCTGGATGATTCTATAGATTCTATAGTTCCAATGCAACAATGTTCCTGCAGACTCAAAAAAGACCATACCCTTTCCGTTTCTCCCTTCATCCTAGTAGAAAATTCTATTCTGATTCAGATTCCGAGGGTCCAATCTGAAAGACCAGAACTCCTACCTGGAGTGCAAGCGTAATCAGAAAGAAATGGACTTCACTGAAAAGTCAATTGTGCGGCATCCCCATTTCAGTGCTTTGTGTGCATTTCTGTGAACAATCAAAGTCCATTCCTCTCTCCTTGAGTAGAAAATGGAGATGGGGAGTGGCTGGAGACTTGCATTTTAGAGAAGACTCCATTTATTAAGGGGACTAGGAGGGACACCTCCACTCCATACTCCGCTGGATGAAGGAGTCACTACTTGAGCACCTGGCAGGAGTTACAGCAGAAGAAATGCTCCTTGAGACACAGGAGCCAGCAGAAGTATGTCTTTTCCTGGAGAGAACAGCTCTCACTTCCACAGATGTTGCTATCAGAGCCTCTCATTCTAGCTACCTCTGAGCAAGCACTCCCAATCCACGAACCCCTGTGAAATAAACTGAATTGTCTGGCTTTGTTTTAACATTACAAGGGATTTCTGTGACCAGTCCAGACTCAGAATCATGCAACATTTCAAACAGCAGAAAAATGTTTTTCATATTACAGGTCCTCTCCTGGCCTCAGGATGCAAACCAGAGATACCCAAGGATCAATATACAAGCTGTCGACTTACACTAAAGGATTCATCAAAGAACCAAACATTATGAGAAAATATAACTTCCTGTTATTGTCCCAGTTCTGCCATTAGCAATGTGTGTGGCCTTGTACAAGACATTTAATCATGCGTCTCATTTTTCTGATCTTTAAAATAAAACAGTTGGGTTAGATGAATTCTAAAGACTCTTCCTTTAGTCCAATGTTCTCTGGTCTAGCATACCCTCAGTAGTTTGCATCTTAAACCACCAGAGGTCATAACTTTAGCAGTGGAAGATTATCCTCTTCATGCACATACCATTTTCAAGCTATAAAACAGAGATAGATATCATTTTCAGAGTTAACTTTTTTTAGGACTTTTCTATTATTTTTCCTCAATACCAACTTTTATCTACAACGTTATGGACTTAGGTGTATCAATATAAGATATGCTCAAATAAGCATCACATTAACGCAACGCTGAAGTTTTTTACCATCTCTGAAATTCCTATCAGCAATGTAAATTCTGAAACAACCCATAACAAAGAATTAATTATTTCAATAAACATTCCCCACTATAAAGTAGCTATAAGCTGCCCGCAAGGCAAACTATCAGATAGCAAACAACCTTGTAAAAATTAATAAATCTTTTCTAGTGCATGAAAATCAACTAGTAGAGCTTGATTCAACAGCTTTCTACCTAAGTACCATCAATAAACTGAACTCCAGAGACAACAGATGCAAACAGAATAGCAAACTTTAGGACTTAAAAGATGTCTCTGTAATGTTTTCACTTTACTAATTTAATAAAAGACACTTCCTTGTCATGACCATTAACTATCCAATGTGGAAATCAAATTTTAGAAGGAGAACAAACGTATAATATGCATCATTTTGATCATTCATTTTTAAATACAGGACAAGTTTCTTATATAAAAATCCATAAGGTTTTTTCTTCAGACTATAACTATAGAAAAAGAAATCACCCTATAAAGATCTGCAGTTTATGAAGTAGTGAAAATGGTCAAATGGCTATTGCAATAAAGTAGAAATTAGGAAATGTGAATATTAATTCTGAATTTGCTACTGACTCAAGATGACCTTGAATGATATATCCACCCTTCTTTTCTCTATATATATCTGAAAACTCAAGAATAAATTTAATACCACATTTTTTTTCATTTGGGACAAACAACTGTGCACAATTGAATAAAAATAAAATTGCATGCACAGTGGATAGAATAAAACATGCTTGGGTTGGTTTGAACTTCGGTTGTAGCACACTGTTTAATAATTCAACATGTTTTATACCTGTGCAATAAATGATTTTAAATGATGTCTGAAATGCTTAGAGATCTTCAGAAACAGGCTTATAAGTAGCATAAATAATCATTTTACTTGATCGGGCAAATAAGAAACAGAATACCATCTAAGACAGACATGAATATTTTAATGTCACAGTCTTTGGTTCACTTGTTCTTAAAAGAAATAATTCAATTGGAACTCTTTCAAGAAAGTTTGATTAATTGCAGAACAAGGGAAGACTCTTCTCCCAATTGAGTGATTAACATATTTCATTTTACAAAGGCCACTGAAATGAATCCATTGCTTATAGAACCATTGTTCTAGAAGCTTAGCACCTCTCTTTAGTGCTCATTCAGTCAAGCTCCCAATTACACTCTTCCTTAGATTGCATCTTAATAATTCAGATGCATATGTTCTTTATTTTTAAAGGTCTTAAGTAAAATATATTTACAATGTCTATTTTAGTGTTAACCTCAATAGGAAGTTATTTCTAACTTATACTGTCCTTACAGATAAACAACTCCCAATGCAATATTATCCTGGCTGATCCATTACATTTTCATCCCTATAAATCTTTATATGGTTGAAGATTATTATTGGAGTTCATCAACTTCCTCTTCTCTATATGCTATAGTACAACAATAAGCCCAGAACTATTCAGTTCTGTTTTGCTAAGCATTTTTTCCACAAGATTCTTACATTATTGTCTTGTGTTCTCAGAGTTCTTGAGTTCCAGGACAAGGAATTTCCATGTGGTCAGTCATTATCCATCTGGAATTTTTTTTCTTTTTTTTTCCTTTTAAAATATTTAATTGACAAAGATTGAATATATTCAAGCTGTACAACATGATGGTTTGATATATAAGTATGTACAAACACACCTATATAGACATTGTGTAATGATTACCACAATCAAATTAACACATCCATCACCACTCATGCTATACATTAAATCCCCAGAACTTGTTCAACCAATAACTGAAAGTTTGTACCTTTTGATCAACATCTCCTCACTTCCCTCACCCCCCAGTCCCTGGAAATCATCCTTGTAGTCTCTGCTTCGTGAGTTTGACTTTTTTAGATTCCACATATAAGTGAGATTATAGAGTATGTGTCTTTCTGTGTCTGACTTATTTTGCTTAGCATTAATGTCCTCCAGGTTCAACCATGTCATACCAAAGGCAGGATTGCCTTCTTTTTAAAGGTTGAATAATATTCTATTATATACGTAAAACACATTTTTCAATCTATTCATCTGTCAATGAACATTTAGGTTGTTTCCATATCTTGGTTATTGTGAATAATGCTGCAATGAACATGGGTGCAGATATCTCTTCAAGATACTGACTTCATTTCCTTTGGATATATACC
>NW_012135747.1:2967012-2967350 GCF_000956105.1 Propithecus coquereli | reverse complement strand
GTGGCTATCCAGTTTTCCCAGCACCATTTATTGAATTAGGATTCTTTTCCCCAGTGCATGTTTTTGTATGCTTTGTCAAAGATTAGATGGCTATATGAGGAGGGTTTTATATCTGGGTTCTCAGTTCTGTTCCACTGGTCAATGGCTCTATTTTTGTGCCAGTACCAAGCCGTTTTGATTACTACAGCCTTATAAAAAGTTTGAACTCTGGTAGGTTGATACCTCCCATTTTGTTTTTATTGCCTAGAATTGCTTTTGCTATGTGGGGTCTTCTCTGGTTCCATATGAAGCATAAAATTAATTTTCTACATCTGTGAAGAATGATGTTGGTATTTTAA